>NC_068989.1:93567530-93568681 GCF_001194135.2 Octopus bimaculoides
TTTTATCTACTCCGCGTTTCGAACGTTGGGACAAGACGCGACTTCGTTAAAACAGTCGTTCCCGCAAAGCAAATTAAATAGAATTTGGGATTTTCGGAGGGTTAAAGTGGTAACAAAAACAGGACAGTAAGAACAGAACAGTAAAAACAAATGGTAAGGGCTGTTATTCCATAATGAGGTAAGGTGCTGAACGCCAGAGAAAGGAGCTTTGACAGGAGACAGACAAAAATGTGTCTTGTGTCTTGTAAAGCAAGACGAAGAACGATAGCTGCTGGTCGTGTGTGAGCAACGAGAGAGTCAAGGAGGAAGAGTGAAGGAGAGAGGGAGGGAAAGAGAACGGTGAAGAGGGAGGAGAAGAAAAACAGAAAGAACGATGAATAATAGTGGAATGATAGATGGAGACTAGAGATAGTTGTAGAGTGCGCATCAGAATTATTATGATAAATCTTACTTAGAAATGGATACGTGGAGTTCGGTCATATAATAATATAAATCTATACATATAAATTGACACGGGCAATTCTTTCCTGTCTTGGGATTCACGGTGAAACGGCTGGGTGGAATTGCGTGAAAATTTACAAAGATGTGTAGAATCAACCGGTGGTGATACGGAGTTTTGTATTTTTTCATAGCTCCCATGGTTACCGAGATAATCTACTATAATAATATTCTTGTGTTTATGAGCGAGAAAGGAAGGCAGTTATCCCCTGTTTTATCTACTGTTTTGTTCCAACGTTCGAAATGCGGAGTAAATAAAATAGGGGACAACTGATGAAGGGATAGTTCTTTATGTTGCCTGTATCGTTTCTCTATTTGTTGTTCGAAAAAGTTCGTTTTCCATGTTTTTGTTTTTTTTTATGTTCTCGTTTTTGATTTTGCTCAGGTTTTTTTTTATGTGCTGTACCCATATATGCATGTATATATACATATATATGTAGGTATGTACATATATGTATGTTTATATGCATATACATACATATAGATTATAAATACGCTAATGGGGTGAAAGTATTTGACTAGTTGAATAGATTTCAAATAAGGACATTCGGCAGATACTTTCAGATTTATATAAACGAAATAACTCAACCTAGTTTAAACCAACAGTCAGAATATCTCTACGTTTCTCGGTTCTGCTGATATCGTGTTATCAA
>NC_068989.1:93568781-93571621 GCF_001194135.2 Octopus bimaculoides
TACCAAAACTATTGATGGCGTGAAGAAAGTATTATAGTTTCAAAATGAAACTGAATGAAGGTTTACAGACTGTTTAAACGGCGCTTTATAGTTATATGGTGTTACTGTGATAAACTTTAATTCCATTGTCTTGGGTGGGTTCGGTATGTCAAAGTTAATAACACACGCACCGGTTCGATATCTCTTAGCAGACCTAGGACAGAAAAATAAGTCGCCAAGAAACTTGTTGCGAGCAGTGACGAAAGAAATTTCACTAACAAACAATCGATTGATTGTTTAACCAACACATTATAGAAACGATTGATTAGTTAGTTGGTTAAATACTTAACCAATACACTAACAATAAAAAAATGATATCGAACCAGTGCTGTTATTATTGGCGTTATTATTATTATTATTATTATTATTATTATTATTATTATTATTATTATTATTATTATTATTATTATTATTATTATCATCATCATCATTGGCGTTAGAATATGATATTGAATCAGTGCTGTTATTATTAACCAGTGCTGTGTTGTATTTATTGGCGTAATAACTCCACCAAGACACAAGATTTATTTCAATACACAAATTCACATCAAGAATCTTGCAAATTGAATACGAAACGATGTTTAATCCTAGTGTAAATGTTATGAGCTAATTTTCAATATGAATGTAAAACTACTAATCAGAGAACCAAAAAAATAATAAAATAATAATAAAATAATCTCTTCGTTAATTATTCAGAAATGTCCTTGATAAACTTAGTAACTACTTCTTAATTACTCTTTGTTTTTATATCTTCTCTTGTAACAGGTATTGGTTGTGCTTCTCTTAATGTATCAGCAAATAATGGATTAGCAGCTTATTTCGGCGAAGATAGTCGTAAATTTATTGCATTTGCTACGGTCGGAAAATCTCTTGGATATATAATTTTCCCAGTCCTTACCAATTACTTCATCGAACTCATGTTCTGGCGCGGAAGTCTTCTTCTCCTGGCTGCTACTTTCATACACACTCTGCCATGTGCTCTCATGTATTCTACGGATATGTATAAAAACACGAGGAGAGAAAATTTGGCAGTAAGTGAAAGTAACGTGCAGAACGATTTGTATAAGTCACATTCAAACGATTCTGAGGAACAAATTCAAAATATTGGTTACGTTGAGGATGAAACGATATCGAACAAACTGGAAATATCTGAGGAGGATAACACTTCCTTGAATCATAACGAAGACATCAATTTAAATGAAAAATATATTCGTGAGGCTGTTATTAAGGCCTTAAAATATGATAACGAACCATTTGTTATAAATAATACACAACCTGACAAAGAACATTGTTTGGGTATCGAAGAGACAGCTATAAATTCTATAAAATCTGAAGACGAGGAGGTTGATGCTCAAAGTGACAAGGTGCAAAGAGAAGAAAAATCTGATTCGAAATTTTCTGCAAAAATTATTACAATTTTAACAAATTTCAATTACCTTTTATTCCTTTTCGCTGTTATTATAACGTACGGCAGTTGTATAACAACAGTATCTATCTTACCGGATTATTGCGTACAACAAGGACTGAGTCAAACAGAAAGTGCCCGTATATTTTCAGTAGGGGCGTTCGGTTATGTCTTGGCTTGTTTCTTCAGTAGTTGGTTGATACATAAAAACATTGTCCCAAGCAGGATTATATTTAGTACTGCAGCCAGCATGAGCGGATTACTGATCTGTATTTATCCTTCGTTGTCCACTGCTATATATTTGACTTTGCTAACATTTGCTATGATGTTCACAAATGGCCTCATATTCTCTACGTATGTAGTAACTATTATGGATTACTTCGAAATCGGATACTTTTCCATAAGTATGGGATTTGGAGAAACAGCAATTGGAACTGGTATTTTAACTATTGGATATCTGATAGGTAAATATATAACATTTTTCTTATCCATATTTCAGAATATACTAAGTTACAACCGTTGTGATAATATATATACATATGAAGTATGTGTCAAGGAAAAAATGAGACGATCGGTCGTTGCTGTTTGGTCGTTGACGATCTGGTCTGGCCAACTAGATATTCAGCATGTTTACGCAGCAGCACTTTTCTATACTGGATGTTAACACGCGTGCGCACAAATAAGTGCATACCTGCAGATACGGAGAGAGAGGGGGTGTAAGGGGGAGAGGGAGGGAAGGAGAGGGAGATATTAGATATAGAGGCGTGACTAGAAGCATAAGTAAAAGCATAACTAGAAGCACCAACAAATAAACAGAGGAAGAGAAGGAGAGAAAGAAAGGAAAATATCACAATTTATCAATTCAGAACTATTGCCGTAAATGCTTTCCCTTCTCTTCATACACACAAGGAGAAGTACAATTACTCACACAAATAGAGAAAGAGAGGGATAGGGAGAGAGACAGAGACAGACAGACAGATAGAAAGAAGGATAGGGAGGGAAAAACAGACATTTTTAAACATCTGTTGTCAAGTAAGTCTGCTTGGAATCAGTGATGCCAAATAGACGGTGACAAAACGGCTGTACCAAAACGTCTCATTCCTGTATGACTGTTGCGGAAGTAATCTCCAGCCAGCAATTATAGTATTTTATTTAGAAACATTTAAATGGAATGAAATATAAGAAATATCGTTTCTGTAGATAATCAGTTTTCGTTAATCAGTGTAAAAACCTATAAACCTGTCATATCCTCACAATTTTTATTACGTAACTCCAACAATTTGAGAGAATATATATTCTACAAGAGATTCTTTCAGTTTCTATGGAGATAAAGATTTTTTCCATTCCTGCATAGTATGACAGAATGGTTCAGAATTTTGCTTAATAATCACGGGAT
>NC_068989.1:93573843-93577842 GCF_001194135.2 Octopus bimaculoides
AATAATAATAATAATAATAATAATAATAATAATAATAATAATAATAATAATAATAATAATAATAATAATAATAATGGTACGACTACAAACCTGAAGGCATCATCGAAAATGATAATGCAAAGATTCTGTGGAATTTTATGATTCAGTGCGACCACGATATAGAGAATAGGAAACCAGACATAAAGTTAATTGAGAAAGAAAGCAAACGATGCTGGATCATAGACATAGCATGCCCAGCTGACAACGAGGTATGCGATAAGGAAGAAAGAAAAGTAGAGAAGTATGACAGGTTAGCTTGGGAGGTTAAGCAGTTGTGGTCGATGAAAAAGGTAGCAGTAGTGCCAATAATTGTTGGAGACCTGAGAACAGTGAGTAAAAATCTCGAGAAGTAGATGGAACAAATAGGGGCTGCAATAAGGGCTGGGCACTTGCAGAAAACAGCACTGCTTGGAACCGCTCCAATACTCCGGATTGTGCTTCAATTGTAGTGAACAGCTGCTGGTACCGTAGTACGTCTCCAGCGATAGAAGCTTGGAAAAGACAATAATAATAATAATAATAATAATAATAATAATAATAATAATAATAATAATAATAATAATAATAATAAATGCAGCAGAAAATCACATTCTATTGTCAAGGAAGCTTGCAAATTCTCGAGGGAACTTGGCATTAAACCTGAATTAGATGGAGAATCGGAAATCACTACCACGAAAAAAGCAAAACAAATTAAACAGACTGCAAAAAGGGACGGGTAGAAAGAAATTGAGGATTGGTGGAGCTAGAAGCCTCCGCATGCCGAAATACTGATTTAGACCAAGGAACAACCCATCAGTGGCTGAGAAGCTCAGGACTGAAAGCAGAGACTGAAAGTTTCATATCGGCTGCAAAAGATCAAATCTTGCTTAGCAAAAACAACCAGGCTAACGTTCTTCAAGTCAGTTCTGACCCTAAATGCTGATTCTGTGATAAATTTGATGAAACAATAGACCACTACAAAATCAGCACTCTTGCTTACTAGCATGAACATCATCCTGAGCCAGTCGTTGAATGTAAAATGTCACTATCCTCTGAGATTTTCCAGTCAGCACCGACAGAACGATTGAAGCTAATCTACCAGACATAGTCATTAAAGACTGAGAAGAAAATACTTGTAAGTGTAAGTGTTCCCACTGATGAGATTATATCTGTAATGGAATTTGACAAATTACGTAAATATAAGGACCTGGAAATTGAAATACAAAAGATGTGGCATGTTAAAGCGAGAACTCTTCCTGTTATTATGGGTAACCTAGGTATGATAAAAAAAAAAACAAAAACGGATGTCAGAAGGATCTAGATAATATCCCAAGTGAACCCTCTCTCAGAGAAATCCAAAAGATTGTGCTGACAAGTACTGCCGACATCCTTAGGAAAACCCTATCAATTTTAGTGCTTGTGTTGTATTTCATGAAGATATTTCGCTACTGCCCCTGCCACATCCTCTCCCTAATCTTTCAGTCATACTGTAACATCTCTTAACCTCCTCTCGCCCTAGGACGCTGGATGTGTCTCGGCGAGTGACCGTAACAAGCATGCAGATAATAAATAAATAAATAAATAATAATAATAATAATAATAATAGTAGTAGTAGTAGTAGTAGTAGTAGTAGTAGTAGTAGTAGCAGTAGCAGTAGTAGTAGTAGTAGTAGTAGTAGTAGTAGTAGTAGTAGTAGTAGTAACGTTTCTTTAAACAAAACAAACAGTTCAACTCCAACCCAAAAGATTCTACCAAGAACTTGGCAAAAATAAAGTAGATATCGATGCAGCCCCAACAGCAAAATCCCAGCAATGGTTGAGAAGCTCAGGACTCAAAGCAGAGACTGAAGGATTTTTAATTGCAGCACAAGACCAAAGCCTCCCCCACCAGAAATTACCAAAAACATATAATGAAAAAAAACAAAAAACATAACAAGTAACTGCAGAACATGTGGAGATGGACAAGAAACAATGGATCATATTGTCTCTGGATGCCCAGTCCTGGCTAAGAAGGAATATATTCAGAGACACGACAGAGTTGGGACCTACATACACTGGAATAACACTATGGAATAACAACAGAGAAAAATGATATAAGCACATGCCAGAAAACGAGAAAGCAACCATACTATGAGATATACCAATACACAGTGAGAGAGAGAGAGAGAGGGGGAGAGAAATTAAGGCCAATGGGCCAGATATAGTTGTCAGAGATCATGAAGCAAAAATTGCTTTCTAATTGATGTATCAATACCAACAGATGACAACGTTTCCCTAAAAGAAATGGAGAAACTTTCAAAATACAAAGACCTGGAAATAGAGGTAACTCGAATGTGGAATCTAAAAAACAGAAACAATTCCTATCATAGTGGGTGCATTAGGTATAATAAAAATAAATATTCAAATACATAACAAAAACACCAGGACTAACTAATATATATAACATACAGAAAATTGCACTACTAGGCACTGCGTATATCTTACGTAAAACACTTTCAATACAGTAACCATAAGAGCATCACAGCAAACCACAGCACATACCCAAGGCACACAGAGCTGAGCTCGGTAGTGCAGTGAAAGCACGTTATAAAAATAAAACTACTGAACAATAATAATAATAATAATAATAATAATAATAATAATAATAATAATAATAATAATAATAATAATAAACGTTAGAAGGAAACAAAGGGGGAAATATTGCTCCTGATGCAAATCAAGCCAAGGAGATCTGGAGTGGATTATGGGGAAACAATGTGGAGCATGAAAGGGATGCAATGTGGATAGGAACTATCAAGACAGAATTACAATGAGGGAAGAAACAAAGGAATATTGTCATAAGCACGAATGATATGAAAGAACAGGTGGGTAAAGAGCCTAACTGGAAACCCCCCGGACTGGATGGGATACAAGGCTTCTGGCCAAAGAGATGCCACGCGGTGCATGAAAGACTAGCAGCACAATTGAATGAGCGTGTCCAGAAGGGTACAGACCCCGCGTGGATGGTGACCGGGAGGACAACACTTGTAATGAAAGATAGAAGAAAGGGGAAAATTGTGGGAAGCTACCGTCTCATAGCATGCCTAAACATAATCTGGAAGATACTCACTGGAATATGTGCGGCAAAGACATACACTTTCCTGGCACAGGAAGAAATACTACCAAGAGAACAAAAAAGATGTAGGAAGAGTTCTCAGATTACCAAAGATCACCTGGTCATCGATAAAACAGTTTTGAGGCATTGTGAAAAACATCATAAAACATTGTCTATGGCTTGGATTGATTTTAAAAAGGCATACGATATGATGCCTCATTCTTGGATCGTTGAATGCTTGCAGATGTTTGGTGTTGCTGACAACATCACAGATTTTCTGATGCATAGCATGAAAGAGTGGAAAACCAAATTGTACTCAAGTAATGTATTCCTTGGAGAAGTTAATATTAAAAGGGGAATCTTCCAAGGTGACTCGTTTTCTCCGTTACTATTTGAAATTGCACTAATACCCATAACAATGACACTTAGGAGAGTTAAGATGGGTTACCGATGTGGGACGAAAGGCCCGTCATTGAACCATCTTCTGTTTATGGATGACCTGAAATGGATTGGGGAATCTGAAAAACAGATTCCTTAACAAAAACATTCACACACACAAAACACATACAAACTCTCTCTCACTTTTCCCTCCATTCCTCACCCTCCCTTACTATCCTATATATGTATCTCTCCACCCCTACACATTCAATAATACTATAAAAAGAGACAGCCTCTGAAAGTGAAATCAAAATTTGAAAACCCTACAAGACTATAAAACATGTAACATATGAATAAAAATCTGTAAATGTACAACCATCCAGACATCTGATTATTATTTTTTTCTAATATATAATTCCTGTACATCACCTCCAAACCTTCTAATATATATATATATAAAGAGAGAGAGAGAGAGAGAGAGAGAGAGAGAGAGAGAGAGAGAGAGAGAGA
>NC_068989.1:93579464-93580273 GCF_001194135.2 Octopus bimaculoides
CTACTACTACTACTACTACTACTACTACTACTACTACTACTACTACTTGTACATGTTTCTTTTGGAAACCAGTTTTGTAACGTGTAAAGTCGTTGGGCTTATTTAGAACTTTCTGTTGCGCTAAATATTAATATATGTGCGTATATATTCGCATGGGACTTTGTGCGTGTGTATATATGTCTGTATGTTTGTGTGTGTGTGTTTACATTGAGCTATACCATAGGATATAATTGCATAGCTGGAATACAGTCATAACTCAGCCAGTTTGTCACTCATCTCTCTTCAACGACAGGGTGTATGCATGCGTGAATTCTTGTCCGAATGTATATGTATGTATGTATGTACGTATGTATGTATGTACGTATGTATGTATGTATGTATGTATGTATGTATGTATGTATGTATGTTTGTTTGTATGTATGTATGTATGTATGTATGTATGTATCTTCCTTTGTACGGCCACACCTCAAATACTGCTGTCCCTTGTAGTCTCTCCATACAAAAGAAAACATCTCGAGGATTGAATCACCCCAGAGGTCACTCACTAAACGAATTGGAGGCATGACTGATCTTGATTACTGGGACCGCCTTAAAGCCTTGAAACTCTACTCTCTCCAGCGCCGCCGCGAGCGGTACATCATTTGGAAAATATACCGCCAGCATTGCCCAAACGACCTGAACATTAGTTTCAAGGTTCATCCAAGGCTGGGACCACGGGCCATACGTCCCCTACCCAATTCAGAATCACAACATATAGGTACACTGCAGCATAATTTCTTTTCCTCAACAAGACCTGCCCTGTTTAACAT
>NC_068989.1:93581289-93586749 GCF_001194135.2 Octopus bimaculoides
CATTTTATAATTATATCTTTTTCCTAAAGTAAAACAGCAGTCTGCGAATTTTGGGTTGTTTTTCTTTTTCTGTTTCCTTGATTTTTTTAATAGCATCTTATATCTCACTGTATTAAAAATGAAATATACAAATTAAAGTAAATTTTAATGTTTTTTTTTAATTAGAAAAACAATAGGTGCTTTTTTTTTAAAGAATTTTATTTATTTGTGTCATTTTACTTTTTTATGTACGGTTGGCCATAAAGGATAAACAACATTTATCAGCGCACAGATACAACTGAAGAATTATCGTCAATTCCACAATGTCGACGAAACTAGCCTATTCTTGAAAAAAAAAAAAGTGTCAACCAGAACTTTTCTGGCAAGAAAAAAGGCGATGACACCAGGTTATAAAGCACCCAAGGATAGATTCACACTTCTACTCGGTGGTAATGCCAAAGTTGAATACAAATAAAAACCGATGCTAACTTATCGTATAATGAACCCAAGAGCATTAAAAGGCAGTAACAAGCAATCCCTTTCAGTAATATGGAAACCGAATAAAAGGGCTCGGGGTACAAAGCAGTTGCTTGAAGAATGGTTCAATATGCATTTTTGTTCCACATTTGAAAATATTGTAAAATAATAATAATAATAATAATAATAATAATAATGATGTTAATGATAATAATAATCCAAGAATGTGGGATCATATCGTACGCCTTACGATAACCGATCCATGACATGGTTAAGTTAGTTTTCCTCCTCTTGCGGTCTCTAAGTACAGTTTTGTCTACCAGGAGTTGAACCTTGGTACCTCTGCACTTACGCTTGCAACCCTTCTGCTCATGTGTCAGGACTCCACATTCTTGGATTATGGAATGTATGAACTTATTTGGTATTGCATGGAATGTTGAGCGAGTTTTTGGAAAAAGTATGGTGAAGTGGAGGACGGAACTGACAGCATACAGAAGAAGTTTAGGGACAATAGAAATCAGGAGAAACATCTTCCAAAGGGACAGCCTGTTCCCACTGATCGTTGTACTATGCATGGTACCACTAACACTTATTCTGAGAATAATAAAGGCTGGGTATGTATTCAAAAACCGCCAACAAAAGGTCAACCATTTGTTATTCATCGATGACCTCAAACTTTATGGAAAAAATGAATCCCATGTCAATTCCCTCATTGGTACGGTGTATTCCTTCAGTGCTGATATAGGAATGGAGTTCGGACTGAAAACGTGTGTTGTGTTAGTCTTGAAGAGAGGAAAAATCAAGTGCATGGACGGGTTAGCAATACCGTTGGGAGAGTTTATGAAGCAGATAGAAGAAACGGGCAATGAGTACTTTGGGATTTGGGAAATGGATAAATTGATGGAGAAAGAAATGACAGAAAATTTAAGGTGGAGTACTTGCGCAGACTGAGACGGATCCTTAAGTCGAAATTAAACGGACGGAATAAAATTGAAGCTATCTGGGCTGTTTCACTCCTTAGAGATGGGGCAGTAGACGAACATAGACAGTAGACGAACTAAACAGCTTAGACAGATAGACAAGGAAGTTGCTAACTAGACATGAGATACGCTACCCAAAAAAGTATCACAGACAAACTGTATGTACCAAGAAAAAGAGGGGAAGTGGACTGATTGGATGTGAACACAGTATCAGAGCAGAAGAAAACAACATAGCATAGTATGTAAAAAATGCCACAGAATCACTATTATTGGAAGTAAGGAAAGTCAAGCTTGGGTAGGATAGAAAGATTACTAAGGTATAGCATTGTACAAGCACTTGAGAATTAATGAAACTGAAAATAGGTGGATAAATAAAAGAATGCATGGACAATTTCATAGGGATGTTGAAGATGAAACAGACATAGAAAAAATATGACTAAAAGTGATTTAAAACTAGAAAAGTAGGCTCTAATCTGTGCTGCCCATGAGCTAGCTTTAAGAACCAATTACATCAAATACAGAATAGACAACACATCAGAAAGTAATAAGTGCAGAATTTGGGAAGAAACTGGTGAAACCGTATGGCATGGAAAGTATATAAGAGACGTCATGGCAATATAACAAGGATTGTCCATTGGACCCTTTGCAACAAGCATGGACTTGACAGAGCAAAAAGTTTGTACGAACATAAACCCGATGTAATCAAAAATGATAAAGCAAAGATCCTATGGGATTTTATGATTCAGTTTGACCATGAGATAGAGAATAGAAAGACAGACATAGTGTTAATTGAGAAAAGTAGCCAATGATGCTGAATCATAAACATAGCATACCCAGCTGCCAACAAGGTATGCGATAAAGAAGAAAGAAAAGTCGATAGATATGAAAAGGTTAGCTTGGGAGGTTAAGCAGTTGTGGTCGATGAAGAAGGTGGTAGTACCAATAATTGTGGGAGCCCTGTGAATAGTGAGTAAAAATCTTGAGAAGTACATGGAACAAATAAGGGCTGCAACAAGGGTGGAGCACTTGCAGAAAACAGCACTGTTTGGAACCGCTCGAATACTCCGGATGGTGCTTGAAAATAAGGGGTGTTACCTTAGTTCACTGGGCAAGTGTAAATTAATATAGACTCGGGTCGACCAAAGCCTTGTGAATGAATGTGGTAAATGGAAACCGAAAGAAGGGCGCAGCATATATGTGTGTGCGTGTGTACGCATGTGTGTGCCTGTCACTGTAACTCTTTTTCCAGCACCAATGCTTGACAACCAGTGTTAATGGGTTTACGTGCCCGTAACGTAGTGGTTCAGCAAAAGTGACCGATAGAAAAAGTACCAAGCTCAATAAATTTATCGACTGGGTTCGACTCGTTCGAGTAAACTTCTTCAAGGCGGTGTCCCAGGATGGCCGCAGTCTAATAATCTACACAAGTAAATGCTTTTACTCTGACCCCTCTCTCATCCCGCTACTCTATACTCTATCCCTGACAGTTTCCATATTATACTAAATAAAAACTTGATTCTTTCTCTTTCCAGTAGAACCAAGAAACGATCCGTGCCAGAGACCGTCGTCGCTGCTTTAGTAGTCTTTTCCGTTTTTGTTACCAACATATTAGTATTTGGTTTCATCGCTGTTCTACCAATTTACTTCGTAGAATTCAAGAAGGTTTTTCCGGACTTACACAATCTTGTGCTTTTGATAATATTTTTACCTCCAAGTGTATTTGGTGTTGTTAGTAAGTACCTATTGTCGGTATGTACCCGCTTTGATCATTAGTAGCAGTCATAGCCCACCTGTTCATCTTCCAGTTTGTTTAATATTCAAAACATGTACAATTATATGAATTCCTTGCATTTTTGGATAATTACTTTAGAGAGTAACTGACAAACATCAAACAGATTGAGAACTTTGACTCATTCAAAATTGTTGCATCCAGACAACTTGGAGGACGGCTCAAGCTGAGCTTCTTAAAATACGTTTATGTTTAGCCCCACCTTCCCGTGGGCAATAAATAAATACGCAAATACACATGTGTATACATACATATGCACGTACATACGCACATATAGAGAAATATACACCCATGCGAGCATAGATACGTACCTGCATGTACACATTCATATGCACAAGTGCACATATATACCTACACACATACATGCACACACACATAAATACATACATATACACATATATACGCACGCACATATATATACATACAGGCATATATTTGCACATATACATACGTCCATACATACATTCTAAACAAAGAATGTTACAAGTACGTAGGCTTAGCTGAAAATGTATCATATGAAGGCACTGTGAATAAAGATAGAGTGACCCGAGAATGTTACACCAGACTTAGGAAAATATGGCAGTCGGAACTCTCCTCTTACAACAAAACAATATCCCACAATGCATTTGCAGTAGCAGTGCAAATCCCAACATTTGGGTTACTTGATTGGTCTGTAGAGGAAATCCAGTCCATAGATATCAAAACACGCAAAATCCTGACAACAACTGGGAACTTTCACAGAAACAATCATGTTGACAGGCTCTACCTACGAAGAAATGAAGGTGGTAGAGGCCTGAGATCAGTGCAGACGGCCTTCGAATGCCGTATGGTTTCACTCAGGCAGCACCTACTAAATAACAGCAGCAAAGATAAATATATAAATGCAGTGCTGAAAAGTGAAGTGAGTAACATTGTATGAGTTGGTAGTGAGCTCCTCAAGAAGCACTCTCTTCCTGATGATCTCCTATATAGTCCCCAAAATAGCTGGGCTCTCATACCTCAGAGAAGACTTGCATGGAAAGCACTCAGTATGCAAAAAGGACTATGCATGGTTATGTTGCCCGGAAGCTTGAAGAAGACAGTAGAATTGGCACGAAGCGCAGCCTCTCTTGGATACAAGACCACTGCATCACATCACACTTTAAAGACTATGCATTTGCAATCTAAGAACTGGAGATTGCCACAAAGTACTTGGTGAACATGAAAAACCGTGACACTCTTGTAATCACAAGGTGCAACCGCAAGTGTATGCTATGCCATGTTTCTGTGCAACCGCAAGTGTATGCTGTCATGTTTCTGTGGAATACATTACGAATGTGATTAGCAGCTGTCCTACAATGTCATCACAGTACTACCTCCCTATGCGGCACGATGTTGTTGCTAAAATGAATTAGTCACGATAAGTAAGGTGACGTCAGCCAGTATCGAGAGTACGTGTAGGCTGTGCTGTTATAGTAATTATACTTTGATAGTGAGTGGACGTTATTACGACCCAAACTTTTAAGGATAATAACAAAGCACGTCTGGGGGTCGTACAGTGCCGAATCGAAACAACCTATCGACGACTTTGGAGAAACGGCAATATCTGTCAGAGCGACAATCGGCGTACAGAGACAGACACAACAGTGAAAAAAGACCGCTCTATAACACATACATGCCTGCGCGCCTATATCAATTCATATATACATACACACGTACATACATACATACATACATACATACATACATACACACATACATACATACACACATACATACACACATACATGCGTACATACATCTAGAAGCTCGATTTGGCCTAATGCTTGTGAGTGGAAATGAGGAGACAAAAACTGTACGGAATCCATCGTGTATTTGTAAATCTGATTCAGTTTATACCACTTACGTTGATTGAACATTTAAAACTTTGTTAGATATTCTAACCTAGATCTATTATTAATTACTTATTGATAATTAAAATACCATTAACAATATTTAAACCCATTAATAAACTGAATCCCAATAAATCATTAAACAACTATTCTTTTCTTTTTTCGCTCTTAGGTTTCATGACTGGAATTGTTCTCTCTAAATTTGGCGTAAGAACCACTGGCATTGTGGGAAGCCTTTGGTTTGCCATTTCTATTGGCGTCCCATCGTTCTCTTCGAGTATTTATGTTTTATTGGGATGTTTCAGTATTTTATCAGGTTTGTATTGCCCAGTATATATATATATATATATATATATATATATAT
>NC_068989.1:93587492-93588102 GCF_001194135.2 Octopus bimaculoides
GGCGATATGAGGGCGGGCGTTGTCGTGCAGCAGAACTCCATGCTGCTGATTAGGTCTTTTCTCTTGAATAGCCGTGCTGAGTCGTTCCATCTGTTGAACATAGTTCCGCGTTGACCGTAATGGATAATCCCTTCCAAGTTTCACTATACGCACAACATCGTTTTACGCGGATGAAGATCTTTTTTCACGCACGGTGTCGCTTGTTTACTGGGGCTAAGCCATTCCTCACGCTGATTCATGTTGATGTAGGGGTACCATTTTTCGTCGCCAGTAACGATTCAGTAGAGAAATCGTTTCTTGTGTTCATGAGTTGAGCGGTGATGAGCAAGCAAACCAGCGGAGATTGTGGCTCGTTGATTTTTGTTGTAGTCACTTAAATCATGCGGGACCCATGCTCCATACTTCTGAACCTTTCCCATCTAGTGAAGATGCTTCTCTATAGCAGTATGGGAGCATTCCATTTTCTCTGCCAGTTTCCTTGTCGTTTGACGAGTTGGTTTAATCGCTCTTCATCGAACTCAAATGGACGGCCAGAATGAGGTGCGTCTTTGAGGTCAAAATTTCCATTTTTGAACTTGGCATACCAACCACAAGCGGTTCTTTCAGCTAT
>NC_068989.1:93588771-93594346 GCF_001194135.2 Octopus bimaculoides
AGAGAGAGAGAGAGAGAGAGAGAGAGAGAGAGAGAGAGAGAGAGAGAGAGAGAGATTCCTTGTCTTTTTATTCATATCGTAAAACGTTAAATGTTAATTTCAAATATGATAAACAATTAAAATGTCCCTTACAGCTTTCTGAAACCTCTTTATCGAAAGAACGCAGGACATAGTTCTTTCTTTTATTTATCTTTTATGGGCTTCGGAGAGAGGAAAAGTCGTTATAATTTCACACGACTGGAGTCATTGACGAGGTGAAGATCTCCAAAAGTGCCTGTCCAGTAGAGTGGAGTGGTAGGAGAGCAAGAATGTCTGACAGAATATCTTGTATTTATTCCAGTTTTTTGTATTATGAGTTCAAATCGCATTATGACCTCATTTGGTGATAAGCTTACTTTGATCAACGCTTTAACATCTCCACTTGTTACGTTCGGTGATTTGGTAGGGTTCACTCTGTTTGTAAGAATCCAATCCAGGTGTCCGTTCTGAAGTCATCTTGCTTCATCCCTACCACCACTCTCGCAAGGATCCTAGACAATCAGGATTACCATCTTCCAATGGTACTAAAATATGAGAAAATACAGCTGCTTACTCATTGATTGAAAGTGTGATGTTTATGCTAAAAGTAATGTTTATATATTTACCAAAACTATTGATGACTTGAAGAAAGTGTTATGCTTTCAAAATGAAACTGAATGAAGATTTGCAGACTCTTTAAACGCCTCTTTATAGTTATGTGGTGTTACTGTGATAAACTTTAATTCCAGTGTCTTGGGTGGGTTCAGTATGTCAAAGTTAATAACACACGCACTGGTCCGATATCTCTTAGCTGACCTTCGACAGGGAAGTAAGTCGCTGAGAAACTTGTTGCGAACTGCGACGAAAGAAATTCAATTAACAATCGATTGATTTTTTTAAAGCGCAAATTAAACAATTAGATGATTAGATATTTAACCAATTCACTAACAATAAAGAAATGATATTGAACCAGTGCATGTGTTGTTATTATTGGAGGAATAACTCTACCAGGACACAAAATTTATTTCAATACAGGAATTCACAACAAAAATCTTACAAATGGAATACGAAACGATGTTTAATTCCAGTGTAAATGTTATAAACTTTAACTTCAATATAGATGCAAGGCTACTCATCACAAAAATTACATTAAGATTATTCAGAAGTCTTGGATTAACTTAGTAATTACTTCTTAATTTCTGTTTATTTTTATATCTTTTGTAACAGGAATTGGTTGTTCTGCTCTCAGTCTATCAGCAAATGCTGGATTAGCAGCTTATTTCGGTGAAGATAGTCGTAAATTTATTGCATTTGCTGCGGTCGGAAAAGCTCTTGGATATATAATTTTTCCAATCCTTACCAATTACTTCATTGAACTCATGTTCTGGCGCGGAAGTCTTCTTCTCCTGGCTGCTACTTTCATACACACTCTGCCATGTGCTCTCATGTATTCTACGGATACGTATAAAATCACGGGGAGAGAAAATTTACTTGTAAGTGAAAATAACGTGCAGAATGATTTTTACACTTCTGAAGAACCATTTGAAAGAGTTGGTGACGATCAGAATGAAACGATATCGAACAAACTAGAAATATCCGAAGAGAATAATACATCCTTGAATCATAACGAAGAAAACTATTCAAATGCAAAATATATTCGTGGGGTTGTTATTAAGGCCTTAAAATATAACAACGAACCATTTGTTATAAATAATACACAACCTGACAAAGAAGATTGTTTGGGTATCGAAGAGACAGCTATAAATTCTATAAAATCTGAAGACGAGGAGATTGATGTTCGAAGTGACAAGTTTGAAACGGAAGAAAAATCTGATTCGAAATTTTCTGCGAAAATTATTACAGTTTTAACAAACTTTAACTTCCTTTTATTTCTTTTCGCACTTGTTATAACTTACAGTAGTGTTATAACAACAACAGCTATCGTACCTGATTATTGCGTACAACAAGGGCTGAGTCAAGCAGAAAGTGCCCGTATATTTTCAGTGGGATCGTTCGGTTATGTCTTTGCTTGTTTCTTCTCCAGTTGGCTCATACATAAAAACATTGTCCCAAGCAGGATTATATTTAGTACTGCAGCCACCATGAGCGGATTACTGATCTGTGTTTATCCTTCGTTGTCTACTGCCATATATTTGACTTTGCTAACATTTGCTGTGATGTTCACAAGTGGCCTCATATTCTCTACATATCTTGTAACTATTATGGATTACTTCGAAATCCGATATTTTTCGATAAGTATGGGATTTGGAGAAACAGTAATTGGAATCGGCATTTTAACTTTTGGATATCTGATAGGTAAATATATAACATTTTTCTTATCCATATTTCAGAATATACTAAGTTACAACCGTTGTGGTTACATATGTATTGGTTCATCCCAGAAATAATGCTGTCGTTTTTATACTTTTTTATTTTCAAAATTAAGATAAACAAAGTTCTTTTCTAAATCTAAAATATACTCTCGTTCATTTTCTACAATGCTCTTTCATCTATCTGGAAGACTTGCAAGGATCCTCTTCCAAAATGCACTTGTCCTTGATGAAAAATATTCCTCCAGTACTGTTCTGACCTCGTCTACAAACGTTCATATTTTTACCGCACAAATTATTTTGAAGACTGCGGAATAAATGGTAATCAGATGAGGCAATGTCCGGCGAATATGGTGGATGGAGCATCGATTCCTATTCAACCTGCTCCAGCCTTTGGGATATCATCCTCGCTGTATGTGGCTGAGCATTATCCTGATGGAAGAACACCTTTCGTCTTGAAACCAAAAATGGTCATTTCCCGAAGGCTTGCAGGTGTCGATGAATGGTTAAACGACCAAATTCAAGCTTCTCTGCTAGTTCCACAACAGTTACAATGGGATTTTGTTCCACCAGGGTTTTCAGGAAGCCCTCGTCGAGCTCTACAGATCTTTTACAACGAGGCGCATTATTAATGGGATGACCCAATACTTATCATGTATGTGTTAAGGAATGAGACAATGGGTCGCAGCTGTTTGGTCGTTGGTAATCTGGTCTGGTAGACTAGATATTCAGCTTGTTTGGACAGCAGCACTTTTCGATACTGGATGTTAACACGTGTGCGCACACAGAAATGTATACGTGCAGATAGGGAGAGAGAGAGAGTGAGGGATGGAGAGAGAGAGAGAAAGAGAGAGAGAGGGAGAGGGAGAGAGAGAGATAGAGAGAGAGAGATAGAGAAAGAGAGTGAGGGATGGAGAGGGAGATATTACACATGGAAGCATAACTAGAAGCACCGACGATTAAACAGAGGCAGAGAAGGAGAGAAAGAAAAGACAGATTAGAATTTGTCAATTCAGCATCGTTGCCAAAAATGATTTCCCCTCTCCTCATACACACAAGAAGTACAATTACTCACATAAATAGAGAGAGAGAGAGAGAGAGAGAGAGAGAGAGAGAGAGAGAGAGAGAGAGAGAGAGAGAGAGAGAGAGAGAGAGAGAGAGAGAGAGAGAGAGAGACAAAGAGGGAGAGAAACGTCTAAATGTCTCTTGTCAAATAAGTCATCGTCGAATTAGAGATGCCAAATAGGTGGTGCCGAAACGGTTGTGTCAAAACGTCTGATTCTTGTGTTAATGTTGCAGAAGTAATCTCCAGCCAGCAATTATAGTATTTTATTTAGAAACATTTAAATAGAATGAAATACAAGAAATATCGTTTTTGTAGATAATCATTTTTCTTTAATCAGTGTAAGAACCTATAAACCTGTCATATCTTCACAATTCTTATGACTTAACTCCAACAATTTGTGAGAATATATATTCTACACGTGTTCAAACCAAGCCCAATTGCCTGGCAATTGAGGCCTTCTTTTTACTATATCCCCCAGTCAACCAAGGATCGTGTGTGGAATTGGATAGATATAAACTGTGCAGAAGCCCGTTCAATGGTGAATTGCAATTTCAATTCAAATGCCCATCCTTGCTACATGCATTATCATGTGGAATCTACAGGAGGAATAATTTCACAGCATACGTGTCTGCGGTGCATTCAACCACTTCACACGTTAATACAATGAACGAGCAGTTTAATCGACTGAGCAATTGACAGTTTATCGCTGAAACCAAAGAAGAGCCATTACATTCGTTTTGTGTGTGTGTGTGTGTGTGTGTGTGTGTGTGTGTGTGTGTGTGTGTGTGTTTGTGACAAGTATATAGATATTAATGTGAACGTGCGTGACCCAGTGGTTAGGCTATGACACACGACCACAAAAGCTTGGTTTCGATTCTCGGTCCAGACGTTTCGTTATTGAACAACACAATTTATTTTACGTTGCTCCAATCAACTCACCTGTAAATGCAATAACCATGGGATGGACTGGCGTTCCGTCAGGTGGGGTGGGCAGATGTTGTACTCTTGATCACTTCTGAACCACGGAAACCGGTTCACGGGCCCTATGATTACGAACACACGAGACAGTACTTACCAGAGATATTTGGTTTGAAAGTTTGACACAAGACCAGCGAGAACAAGAGAATGGTAAGTCGATGAGATCGACCCCATTGCTGAAATGGTACTTATTTTATCGATCTCAAAAAGGTGAAAGGCAAAATTGACCTCGGTGGTAAGCGAACACAGAACGTAAAGACGGACGAAATACCGCTAAGAATTTTGTCCGGTGCTTGACGTCTTACCATAGATATTAATGATTAAAAATAAATTATACAAATTTGATATATTTATTTATTGAATATTCACATATGATGACTCGTCTTTAATGTTGTTCTTGTTCTTCTTGTTTGCAGGAATCTTCTCAGAATACATGAACACTTACGAATACAGCTACTATGTGATTGGGATCGGGCCAATTATTTCGGTTCAACCCATTTTAATTCCATTCTTATTTAGCAGACTACTAACTAAGCACACACTCACATATTCTGTGAATAATGTCGATAATAAATGCTGAAGGATGGCCAAATTCCAAAGAACGATATTTCAAAACATATAAAAAGAACTTCCTTCCATAATATGATCCTGGAATATTCACACTTGAAAAATCATGTTCGTAGAAGTTGTTGATAATGAAAATGATAACAATAACATTAATAATAATAATAATAATTATGGTAATAATAATACAAACGATCAGCATTAAAAACTTTAATATCTACATCTTCTGTGAATACCTATCCTTTCCTTTCTCTCTGAGTATTCGAAAATATAAGCATCCTTCTTATTCTAAGAAGACTACAGTTTTCCATGTTCAGACAAACAAAAGATCATCTTTAGTGAATTTTAAAACTTTAATATCAACAATTTTGTGTTGAAATGTTATCTTTCTTTTGTCACTGACTATCCGAATATTTAATTGTGCCATTTATTGTAACAACACAATTAAATGCACGATAAAAGCAATAAAAGCAAGAAAAAAAATCTATGGAGCTAAGAACCTTCCAATACATACCAACTGCACAATTACAAAATACTGTAAACTACTGCAAAACTTATAAAAAGAAAAGAAAAATTTCAAAGAAAAAAGATTCAGAAATTCAAAAATTCAACGATGTGA
>NC_068989.1:93599711-93605462 GCF_001194135.2 Octopus bimaculoides
TATATATACATACATACATTTATGCGTATATATATATATATATATATACATACACTTACATATATATATACTTACATATATATGCACACACATATATATATCTCTTTGAAGATGACCGGATTAGCATCTTTACATTTTATTTTTGCTGGGGCGGTTTATTAAGGCAATAGTGGCGTATAATGATTTCTCATTCAAAGTGCTGTACACATTACCACAGCACAATGAACGATTTTGAGTTAGAGGTTACCATGTAAATTCATAGTGCGCGCGGGCGTGGGTGCTGATTAGACTTAGTCGTGTCAACTGAGGAGAATACGGTCCGCTGAAGAGCTTTGAGAAAATCGAAACTCGTCAGTCTCTTTTATCAGCTTGCTTTAAAGACCAAAGCCACTGCAATCTTAATTTTGTAGCAAATTTGAACAACTGATCATTTCATTAACATACTTGTAGATTTTTAAGACGCTCTAGAGAAATTGTTGCCTCGTAATTGCTAGGATAATGTCTTGCGATCGAGGTTTTTCAACTCAGTACATTGCATGCTGGAGACCGTACCCTCGTCTTCAATCCATCTGGCTATTAATACGATTTCTTGCAAGTATATTCAAAGGCTGTAGCACTGCTAGAGTCACTCTATTTAGTAATAATCTTAATATATAAATACTCTGTTAGAATACGTGAAACGAAACTTCATAAACCTCGTCATGGCTACCGTAACTTAACAATCAAAGAACTGTCGTGTTCGGGTGTTTACTCAAGGAAACATGCATTAGTAACAGACAAAATCACTTGTAGAGACCTAGCTGACTTATGTCATAAAGGTGCGTGGCTCAGCAGTAAAGCTGTTCGGCTTATTAACATGAGGAAATGTGTTCAATATCCGACAGAGCATAGCGATGTATCCTTGAGCAAAGCACTTAGTTTAAAGTTACTGCAGCGCCCTTATCTGTAAATGGCTGCCAGCCGGGTGCTGGGACTCTCCTCTCTCGCTCTGGCTTTCACATTTGGGATGTTTCGTTATGTCCAAAGATGTTTAATTGTGCTTTCGACACAAAAGCACATGATAAATAATCCTTTTTAATTTTGGCACAAGACCAACAATTTTGAGAGGAGCGGGCAAGTAAGTCGATTAAAAAGACCACAATTCTTAACTTTATCTTCCATCCGAAAGAATGAGAGATAAAGTTGTTCTCAGCAGGATTTGAGCTCAGAATCTAAAGAGCCGAAAGAAACGCTGCTGAGCATTTTATCTGACTCGCTAATTATTCTGCCAGTTTACGGTACTGAAAAAAAAATAACAAATGAAAATAACAAAAATAACAAAAATTAACATAGCAGATGTTACTAAGCTCACGAGCCAGTGTTTGTTGCTTTTCCCTGTGTTATTTAAATTTTTCTCCGCGATAATATAAGAGGAAGTACAAGAAATTTACGAGGAAGCCATATTCAGTTCACAGAAATAACTTATCTGGTATTAAAATGCTGCAACAATTTCAATTGTAGTGTTTAGTATACTTAATGATATGTAAAGTCTATTGTGTTAGAACAATAAAATATTATGCATTTTAATCTTCATAATTTTCTTTTATTCATGTGATATTTTCGTATGTATGTTTTGTGACTTTTTAAGCCTTTTATTCAGTAAAGAAAATAGTGCTCAATATCCATTACAGAATTTCCAAGAGTGATGGGAAGAAGGGAAGATGATAGGAATGTATCTCCCAAAGGGTGGTCTGATCTGAATGCTTGTAAAGCAGTCGGTCCCTCTAAAGATTGTCAAAGTGTCATGTGATGAGTTTAATTCGAGGGACGAATTAAGTTTACTAGTAAGACCGAGTTGAATTTTTGACGTTTTGACGTAGATAACCAGAACAATTTTCTCAAAATAGCAAGTCTTACGTTCATAAATGTTCGCCATTCCTCTGCCTAGGATTCTTACTTTTGCTATAGTCCCAGAAAGAATGAAAGGCATATTTGAGCTCTGCCAGGTTTGAGCTCCAAACACAGTGTTAAAACAAATACCGCAATGCATTTTATCCGATGCTCTAACACCGTTAAGAAGGGAAAAGTGACTTTTAGATTTTATTCCGTTTGGCGTTTCTTGTTACAACGTTGTCTGTCGGTACTGCAGCGAATTCCTTCAAAGTTTCTGGAGATGATATCTGATGACGCTTTCTTTTTTCTGATGTGTCAATATACGAAATTTTTGTTGCAAAGTTCCTTCTGAGAAAACAGGCGCTACTTGGCTTAACAAAATCTATAAGAAAAATTTCTGATGTAGAATTTTCGAAGGAAACCGAAAATTAGACAATAGCTGTTTTCTACCTCGTATATCTGTCACCGTGAATGTAGAAATACATATATTAGGGACAATAATATTTCCGATTATGTTCGTTTGATTTGGATAAAGTACGTTAGATATGGAAATATGCAGGTACCAGAGGAATGAAGGACAGAGTCGACGTATGGAAGATGGTTTGTGACTAGAGATATTATTTCAATATTATAGAAAACTTGACACATCAGATATGTTGCTCTCAGCTCTGTATCGACAATCTGCGTCTGGTGATATCTCTAGCGTTAAGTCATTCAAAGTATAAAGACTTCTCGTTTTGCCTTGACTCATCCGACCCATAGACATCGATATTGATCGGGATGTGGACAGCTTTGAATTCGAACGTACCATGACATTTCTCTCGAGCACCACAATTACTATCCCCGTGAAACACGATACTAATGTGGCTATTCCTAGAATAATAGAAAATAGAATAAGCGAAATCATATATATCTTAATTAATAAATCAACAATATTTGAAAGTAGTGATGAAAATATATCGAGAAAATGACGCTCAGTTAGTGTGCGTGTGTGTATACACACATACACACACATATAAGCATGTAAACATACATACACATATACATACTACTTGACTAGAAAATTTGAATGTCTTCTAAGAACAAAAAGAAAACGCTGAGCTGTCTTGAACCTTACAAGGGTCTCATTAGATGTGTGTACATCACTTAAGCCACCCCCAAAAAACAAGTAGCCAATCCGTTCATATATACATCGAGTCTAGTCGCTTCAGGGAATGGAAGATACTAATTTGCATGCTATAAGTTTTTTCTACCACACACACACACACACACACACACACACACACACACACACACACACACACACACACACACACACACACACACACACACACACACACACACAGAAATATACATACACGCACACATCTACTTATATACATTCCATCTTTCCAAAGTCGATCATTACATTTATTATATATGCACAAAAGTTTTGCTTAAAAAGGTTACAGGCCAGCTTCATAAATTAATCAAATATTTATAACCTAAAATAATTCGTTAATTTTTCTTTTCTTACCGTTTTGTAAACAGTGCTGTACAGCGATAGACTGAAATAAGGTAACCTTGAAAGAAGTTAACAGTATGGAGGAGGGCCGTACAAAACACTTTATGAAATGTAGTTCAGTTCCTTTATCTTTCTGCAGAGGTAGTGCACGACTCGTACTTATATAATTCGCACCGAAAGGATGTAAAGAGCCGGAAAACATGCCGCTGTGCATTTTGTCCGACAAGTTAACGCTTCTGCCACACACGTACACGTGCGTGCAGGCACGTACACACACACACACACACACACACACACACACACACACACGCTCGCACACGGAATTCTGTCTTAAAAAAGCAAAGTTCAGGTAAAGGGGGAAATTAATAAATTCTCAGAAATGCAGTAAGTGATACGTTTTGAGGGAAGATTTATTTAAGTAAGATAATATGTATACCTGCCGCCACGAAACTAATCTCTGCATTCCCTGCCGACGTCATCAGCAAACCTGGAATTAAATAATCAGAAACAGCGGAGCTTTTGTACTTTGATGAATAAAGTGTTTATGAAATAATGAAAACTATAATAAACACATCCCTTAATAATTCTTTCAAAATTTGGCACAAAGCTAGCAATTTGGAGGGGAGGGTTGAGCGCTTCATTGGGACTTATTTTTCTCGACCCCTAAAGGATGAAAGGTAAAGTCGACCTCGGCGTAATTTGATCTCAGAATGTAAAGATGGAAGAAATGTCGCTCAGCATTTTGTCCGGCATGCTAACGATTTTGCCAGATCATCGGCTTCATATATTTTAATAATGATTTGTTATATAAGAACAAGATTAAAGATTTGTGGAGGGGAACGGGAAGAACAGTCGGTTATATTGAACCAATTACTTCAGAGGTATTTGTCGACCTTTGATGAAAGAAAACCAAAACTCACTTCAGTAAAATTTGAATTCAGAACGTAAGGAAAGGAGACAAGACATCGCTCGGTTCTGCTCGCGCTTTAATGGTTTCTGACAATCCATTCCATTTACAATAATTGTTTCTAGCATAACCATTAGTTTATCAATTTTGAACGGAGGGATTTTGCCGATAGCATTGACCTCAGTAATTAACTGACGCCGTCCTTTATGGATCAGGGAAGGATAAAAGATGAAATTGATTTGAAAGACTGAGAACTGGTAGAATCGTTAGTTCGCCGGACAAAATGTTTAGAGCCACTTCGTCCGTCTTTATATGATCTGAGTTCAAATTCCGCTGCCCTGGACTTTGCTTTTCATCCTTTCGGGGTTCAAATAAGCACTAGGGTCGGTGTAGTTGACTTACTACGTTCCCTGAAACTGCTGGCCATGTGCCGAAAGTTGGAACCTGTTTAGATATAAGAGCGGCAATTTTGAAGGGGTTTTGTCGATACCACCGGCCCCAGAAATTAACTGGGACTTTATTTTATTGACTCTCAAAAGAATGAAAGGAAAAGTTGGCCTCGGCGGGATTTGAAGTTAAGTGGACCTTATATTAAGGCTTTCTGATTTAGGCATAAGGTCAGCAATTTTAAGAAGAGATTTGTCGATGCGATCGATCCTGGTTCTAACGAGACTGATAGTTACAACAAAAACACCAATAAATCTTACAGATTCAATAAAGGAGTAATATATGATTTGTGATGTGTAACGTCAATGGAAGAAGAATCTTTAGCAGATATGGTCATGGTGCATATCAAATGCCACTACAGTGGGCTGCTGGCAGAATCGTTAGCACGTCGGACAAAATGCTTAGCGACATTTCGTCCGCTTTTGTATTATGAGTTCAAATTCCTCCGAGGTGGACTTGACCTTTCATTCTTTTGGAGTCGATAAAATAAGTACCAGTTATACACTGGGGGTTGAAGTAATCGGCTTACCCACTCCCCGAAATTATGGACCTTGTGCCAAAATTTGAAACCAATATTTGTACCACCACAACCACCACGACGATGATGATGATGATGATGATGATGATGATGATGATGATGATGATGATGATGATGATGATGATGATGGTAATCACCATAATCATCATCATCATCATCCTCATCGCCTGTAGTAATAGAAACAGCAGAAAATAAGAGTAAACTTCCATCCCACCCATTAACCACCACCAATAATATTAGGACATTAACAGAAGACTCAGCGGGTTCATAAGCCCAGATAGAAATAGCAGCCAAAATATCCTTTGAAGCATAATTTGCCGTTTTAAAAAGAAGGCTATTAGAGAATACATGATCGTGGTTTCCTTGTTCAAAGAAAGAAAAAAAAATTAGGCGAAAGAGTCACGGCAGAAAAAAAAAAAACTATCGATCATAGGTCTTCTTGATCAGCGTTGACCAGGAGAAAGCCTAAACGAGGAAAGCCAC
>NC_068989.1:93605472-93605861 GCF_001194135.2 Octopus bimaculoides
TCAGGACCACCACCACCACCACCACCACCACCACCTCAACAACCATCACAACTGACACCTCCACCACATCCACCACCATGACTAGGAAAGGCAATATTGTTCTAACTTAGAACACAAACACCAATAAATCTTACAAATTCAATAAAGACGAGGAAGGAAGGAGGGAAGGAAGGAAGGAAGGAAGGAAGGAAAGAAGGAAGAAAAGAAAACATGTTGAGAAACAAAACTGGAGAGGAAGAAAAGGGAAACAAAAGAGAAAGAGGAAAGAACGAGAGGGAGAGAGAAAGAAATAGTGAAAGAGAGGGAGGGAGAGGGAGAGAGAGAGAGAGAGAGAGAGAGAGAGAGAGAGAGATGTGGTAAGATAGATTGTGAGAGATACAGGAGAAATG
>NC_068989.1:93606647-93608394 GCF_001194135.2 Octopus bimaculoides
GTGTTTATTGAGCGAAAACACCTCAAGCTGCACGAGGCTCAGGCAGGGGATGGTGGCAAACCCTGCTGTACTCTTTGACCACAACTTTCTCTCACTTTTACTTCCTGTTTCTCTTGTGCCTGTAATTCAAAGGACCAGCCTTGTCACACTCTGTGTCACGCTGAATAGCCCCGAGAACTACGTTAAGGGTACACGTGTCTGAGGTGTGCTCAGTCACTTGCACGTTAATTTCACAAGCAGGCTGTTCCGTTGATCGGATCAGCTGGAACTCTCGACGTCAAAAGCGACAGAGTGCCAACCAACCATAAGCAACTTTACGCTGCCTTTTCTGCAGGACCGGTATCAACTTAACACAGCTCTATATTTAAAAAGCAGCACATGTGCTAGGACACAACAACCTCCTAAGCAGACCGAGTGCAGATATGAGTAGCATATGGGAACTTGTATTAATGAAGGATAGGAAAATATTAGATTTATAAGGCCTAAAATTCACTCCATAATTGCCCACGGGCATATGGCGCGGGCTACTAACCCCAAGATTCCGAGTTCGATTCCAAGCAGTGACATGAATAATGATAATAATAACACCTTAGGAATGAGAACCCAGGTTCGAAATTTCCCCAAGACACCTGATGAAGGCTGGAGGGTATATCTTCTTAGCCCTAAAATGTGTGCCCCTTCTCTCCCTTCATCTTAGCCCTACAATATGTGCCCCTACTCCGCTGTTCTCCAATATGTGCCATCTTCTCCTAGCCCTAGAAAGTGCGCTTCCTTCTTTCAACCTCTCAATATGCGTCTTATTCTGCCAACCCTACAACATATAACCTCTCCCATAGACCCACAATGTGTATTTCCTTCTCTCAGCCCTAATATGCGAGCTCCTCCTTGTCCTCCGATGTGCGCGTTCTTCTTCCACCTCTACAATGTGAACCCTTTTTAACAATTTCAAGAATTATGATTAAGAAACACCCAATAAATCTATAACATTATTATCATGGAGTAAAGATTATTTGCCAACATAACATGGCAGTCCTGGTTTAGGACGAATGTTGCTGCAATTTAGCTCCAGGTGACATCGTCTTCAGTTGGCTATACGACACGATCTGTGTCCTTATAGTCCCTTGCTAGATTCCCTTGTTCGAAAATATAAGGACACAGATCGTGACGAATAGCCGGCTGGAGGCGATGTCTCCTGAGGCTAAATTACTGCAACATTAGTCCTAAACCAGGACTGCCATGTTATGTTGACAAATATTCTTTACTCCAAAGTACTGTGGCTGAATATCTCTCGTTGTGAGATTTACAATTAGTCATTTCCATTATTATCATGCTTGACACCGTAACTTTAGTGGAGGCGCAATGGTCCAGTGGTAAGGGCAGTGGACTCGCGGTCATAGGATCGCGGTTTCGATTCCCAGACGGGCGTTGTGAGTGTTTATTGAGCGAAAACACCTAAAGCTCCACGAGGCTCCGGCAGGGGATGGTGGCGAACCCTGCTGTACTCTTTCACCACAACTTTCTCTCACTCTTGCTTCCTGTTTCTGTTGTGCCTGTAATTCAATGGGTCAGCCTTGTCAGACTGTGTCACGCTGAATATCCCCGAGAACTACGTTAAGGGTACACGTGTCTGTGGAGTGCTCAGCCACTTGCACGTTAATTTCACGAGCAGGCTGTTCCGTTGATCGGATCAACTGGAGCACTCGACGTCGTAGGCGACGGAGTGCCAACAAAACAATATGTGTATATA
>NC_068989.1:93608735-93610623 GCF_001194135.2 Octopus bimaculoides
TATATATATATGTATGTATGTATGAATTTAGATAGTATACACGTGAGGAAAATAGATGAAATATACCAGCGTCTCTATGTATGTTTAGGTTGTGTTTGTGCGTACTTTTCTTCAATACAAGTATACATATGTTTGTATGTATGTATGTGTGTAGATATGTCTGTTTCTCTTTATCTCTTAACATAAAATACATAGATTTATATAATTAAGTTTGTGTACATATGTGTGTGCGTATACACACCCACACACACACCAACACACACGCACCAACACACACACACACACACACACACACACACACACACACACACATCCGTTCCTGTGCGCATACAAATATTTATAAAATCAGTGAATTGAACCTTATATATGATTAATCTTTTGCAAAACCAATTTCATCGATAGGAAACATTTATAACTGAGTGTATAGTGAAGCCATGTTGTACACCTTTGTACATTTAGTGATGATATGTCGGCAGATATAGCGAAAAAGTTCAATGGAATCGACTCGCCATTTAGATGTCAAGATATTAATCAAACAATCTCTTCCATTTACCAAGTTTAGCTGTAGATTTAAAACACGTATTTGACCCAATGGACGTCACTCGAAGTCAAAGCAGCCAAGAAGTTGATGGGAAAAGTTAGAAACGATCGTCTGCTTGATGAATACCGCAGTATATGATTATAAATTGTGTTCTTTATGTCTTGTTTTTGTTTCCTATTTAATATTACAGTCGTCATTTCGATATGTAATCACGTTCTGATGGAACAGATTCAGATGTAAACTAGTTTAGAGCAAAAGAATAGATTTTTCACAATCTAACTTCTACGAGTTAACTTTTAAATTACGAAATATCGTCGCTGGTTAACTGGTTATATTTTAATCACGTCCATCTCGTGACCTTTATTGAAAATAATGTGAGACATCCCAAACGATAAACTTTGATACTATATTAGTAATAAAAGAGAGATACATTCTCTTCCATTTGCTAACACTTTTATTTCTTCTTTTCACCATTTCATCGTCACATCTCTTTTTACATCTGACACACAGGTCTTTCGGCTGTCAGCTACGTTAACAAGAATTATATATAAACATGGCTGTTTGGTTTACAAGCTCTTTTATCGACCACAAAGCTTCCGGTTTCAGTTCCACTGCGTGTGAGGCTAATCGATGACTTGTGAGTGAATTTAGTGAATGGAAACTGTATGGAAGCCCGTCATCTCAATTTTTTTCTTATTACTTGTTTTATCCATTAGACTGCGGTCATGCTGGGGCACCGGCTTGAAGAATTTTTAGTCGGATAAACCGACATCAGTACTTTGTTTTTAAGGATGAGACTTATTCTATCGATATCTTATGCCGAACCGGTAAGTTCCGAAAACGTAAGCACAGCAACACTGGTTGTAAAGCAGTGGTGGATGACAAACACACACGAAAATACACACATACTCTTATTATCTTTCTCAGACACTTGGTTAAATAAATGAATACATATTCCACTCTCAAACTTATTACTCCATCTATCTACCTATCTATCTATCTATCTATCTTTTTTCTGTCTGTCTGTTTGTCTGTCCCTCCGTGCATGTGTCTATACATCCATCCGTCCGTCTGTCCGACACCCACCTTTCAGCCTGTCTGCCCGTCTGTCTGTCTGTCTGTCTGCCCGTCCGTCTTCCCATTTGTCTGTCTGTCTGCCGTCTGTCCGTCCGTCCGTCTGTCTGCTCATCCGTCTGTCTGCCCGTCCATCCACCCCTCCGTATGTCTGTCTGCCCGTCCGTCTGTCTGTCTGCTCGTCTCTCCGTCCGTCCGTCTGTCTGTCCTTCCCTCTGTCCGTCCGTCTGTCTGTCCGCCTGTCTGTCCGTCTGTCCGTCCGTCTGTCCATCC
>NC_068989.1:93610948-93617447 GCF_001194135.2 Octopus bimaculoides
GTCCGCCTGCCTGTCTGCCCATCTGTCTGCCCGTCTGTCTGCCCGTCCTTCCCTCCGTCCGTCTGCCCGTCTGCTTGCCCGTACGTCCCTCCGTCCGTCTATCTGTCCCTCTATCTGTCCGCCTGCCTGTCTGCCCATCTGTCTGCCCGTCTGTCTGCCCGTCTGTCTGTCTATGCTGCAGCAGCATGTAGTCGATTACCATGACATTTCACGCAGCAATGTTCGTAGTGATCCGGTAATTCTACTTAAGTCGATGTATCTAAATTGTTTTGTCTTGTCATATAAAACACTCATTGATATTTCGGATAGATTTCTCACAAAAAGGCCAATGGATGTCTATTTTCCTTTAAATAACAATGGCCGAAACATATCTCCATCAACGTTGTTGAACTTTTCATTAAACATGTCGAGGATTTGAAGTAATATTGTCTTCTATCTTTAAGTGTTTCTTTATCAGAATATTATTAAAGGCGGTGAATTGGTAAAATCATTATATCATCGTTATTTGTTCCGGCTGAGTGTGTGTTGCTGACTACGTTTAAACCCTGTTGAGGTCGATTTTGACTATCGTGCTTTTTGGGGTCAATAAATAAAGTCTCACACAATGGAGGTGTGGTCTTCTCAGTTGTGGAATTCGTGGCGGCGCCGTCGTGATCGAAGGCGTGTATTGTACACTTTAAATGAGGGTCAGCCCAAAGCCTAGTGGTCAACGTGTTGCACTCACAATCGAAAAATCGTGGTTTCGATTCCGGAACCAGGCAGCATGTTGCATTCTTGAGCAAGACACTTCGTTTCACATTGCCGTATTCCACTCATCTGTACATGGGAAACAACCCTGTGACGGACTGACCTCTTGTTCAAAAGGGTTGTTGTGATCTAGGCCACTTATATGCCATGGGATCCGGGCAACCGGTCCTACGAGTCGTAGGACTCGAAACAGTGTTGTTCACGGGTTGTTGTGGTTGTTGCTGTTGTTGATGATAATGATGATGATGATGATGATGATGATGATGATGATGATGACGATGACGACGACGACGATGACGATGATGATTCCATCGGACGTTGCCGAATTTTAAGAGATAAGCTGTGAATGGGTGTATAGATGAAAGAGAAAGAGAGAGAAAGAAAGAGAGAGAGAGAGAAAGAGGGGGGATAGAGATGAGAAAGGGGGAGAGAGAGAGACAGACAGACAGAAAGCAAGGAGAGAGAGAGAAATTGAGAACAGGTCCCTATGGAAGAGGTACCTGGAGATTCTACCACCACCACCCGGCCAGGAATTGTGGGCGGAGAAGACGGATGGATAGTGAAGCAGGAATTATTATACTCCTGCTTTGTCAACGAGTATCACTTAACTGTATAAGTTATCGTACCTAGTTGAATCTAGTCTCAACGATACGTTACGACGCACCAATCTACAATCGTCACAAAGTTAATTAAACTTCTACAATTAAGGTAATGATAAACGTAGAGCTCAAAGGAAAGTAAAAAAGAAAGGAAAACAAAAATACCTCCAATAGGTGGCCCGATCAGTGAGCCAATTCCTGTGAAGAACATGAGTAACCCGTATCCAGCTGGTAACTGTTCCACTCCTAGCAAACGTACAACAATCGGTCCTTGGACGGATATATTAGCACCCGTATATAAACCCCAACAAACCGAAAACACAGCTTGACCCAAATATGTTTGTGCGAATGTTTTGAAAAACAGCGTACCAAATCCCAAAACCCCTGATGTACCAAAATATATCACAATGCTGTCAACATTAGAATCATTGGCAGTAATGCCACCCAACAGCCGTCCACAAATGCTGCCGATTCCGGCAATGGACATTAAAAATGCAGCTTCGTATTTAGAATTCCCTGTAGAGTTTGAATAATATGGTAAACCTTGAGCGATGAATGTGTAGGCAAGATTCCACCAAAGGATACTCATGATATAGAAATCAAAGGATAAATTCCGGAAAATGGAAGGTCTTTGTGGAATATGTTCTGCTGTTACGTATTGTTGTTTCTTGAAATGTCTTTTAGATTTAATTTCCAATTGATTTGGGGCAATAAGAAGTCCAAAGGCTGAGAAATGTAAGCATATGGCGGAAATTAGCATCAAACCTCCTTGAAGTTGATAGTAGTTGAAGATGCGTTGAATTGCTGGTGGGAAGACTACCATGGCTATACCAGCACCTGAAGTAGCAATACCAGCTGCAAAGTAGAGTCGTTTCTTGAAATAATAGCCGAGTCCAACAACATTCAGGGTATAGCAGAAACCATGGCCAATTCCTAAAAGAACAAAGAAAAAGTATAATTATTTGATAACTTACAACAGTTCCCGACATTGCGTGGCTTTATAAATGACTACAGAAAAAATCGCATGAATACCCTAAATTTATGTTCAATTATTTTAAAGTGAAGCGGACAATCTTCTAGTTGTTTTGGAACGTTAATCTGCTCAGAATTATTCCATATAAACCACCTAGAATGCGGTTCAAGCTGAGCTTCTTAAAAATAAAAACAAAATGGCTGTGGTACATCGTCGATTATGACGACGGGTGTTCCAGCAGACTCAATCAAAGGAACAGCCTTCTCGTAAAAATTCAAGTGCAGGTGGATGAGTACTCCACAGACAAAACGCACCCCTAATATAATTCTCAAAAAGATTCAGCGTGGCACAGTTTCTGACAAGGCCGACCTTCTGAACTACAAGTAGAACTAATTTAAAATAAAACAAAATAATAGAATATATATATATATATATATATATATATATATATAGAGAGAGAGAGAGAGAGACAATTTTACAGAAATTTCTTTTTCATGTTTTTTTTACTAAAATAAAATCAATTTAAATGATATAATTTTACTAACTGATAATATTTTCCATTATTGCAGTTCTAAAGGTTATACAATACTTAGAGCTTACCTAAGAATATAGAAAGTACCAGAAAGAAAGGCACATTACCTGCTATATACACACGCGCGCACATGCGCATACACATACATTCATACATTCATACATATATGGTGACAGGTGATTGCACCATCTTCATAGATGATCGCTGCCTCTTTGTGCTTTCTCGCTGCCAGTGTCATTTTTAGCTTTCCGACCATGACCTCTCAGATGACCAGTCAGTACTTTGTGGAGATTGGCATGGTTTAAAACACAGGTGACGAACGAACGTTGTAACTTTTGCTGGATCGATCGGTCCCTTTGCGATCCATCCATCCATCCATCCATCCATCCATCCATCCATCCATCCATCCATCCATCTATCCATCCATCCATCTATCCATCCATCCATACATACATACATACATACATGCATGCTTGCATATACATAATATACATACATACGTGCAAACATACATGCATACATGCATTAATGTATATTTGTCTCTGTTAACTAGATCTCAAAGATGGAGCCTTCTATCTTTGTTGGAAACCAGCTCCGTCCTCAGTGGAAGATTTATAATAATTAAAAAATAGAATAGATATACATACGTGCAAACATACATACACACAACCGAAGAAAGATTGTAGACTGGACAAAGAACATGTACAACAACAGCTTCTCTATCTCCCCTGTCTCTAATGATGAAAGCTATAAGTACCTCGGAATCGAATGTTGCATACGTTGGTGCTGTGACTAAAGCCAGAATTACAAAAGAGTGTTTCTGTAGACTTGGAAATATGGAACACATGTACAGCGGTGGAATATTTTTGGTCATGTTTTTACGTGATCAGGTTTGTTCTGTAGATTACCAGCAATGTGGATGTCTGTAACAACCACTTAGTCTATTTTCTTCTAACCGTCTTTTATGACAATCCTTGCTGGTAATGTATAGGCTTCACTCAATCAAACTGTAACTGCTGTCAAGTTGTTTGGTGACCGAAGAATTTTGGGGACTCTGTGCTACGGCCAACTAGTTTTTCTACGTAGCTATTGTTGTTGTTGTTTTTGTCGTATCATCAGTTTTAACATTCACTCATACAACAAGACAATGGACAACAAAAACGCACAAATAATCTAATAACAACACATAAATTATAAAATTCCCGATGAAAACATGCTGGCTGCTAAAATGACAGCATCTACCGTCTGATAAAACATATTAACAGCTTTCATCTTCTTTCAAATTATAATTATCGGATACTTTCCGTGCATTATTTTTTTATTCTATAATAAGTCATTCCTTAACTCACTTTTGCCAATAATTGTGAAAGGTAAAGAATTTTCTGTCCCTATTGAGAAGAACCTGTGATTGGGGTGCGTCTCCTTATGTGTCAAATGAGCTAAATGCATAAACTATTTACATAAAAACGGAGACCAACTTACCAGCCACTACTCCGAATGTGATATATAGAATGTAAATATTTTTTATGAAAGCACTACTTAGTGTTCCAATAAATACCAATAAACCACCAAAGAATATTGTTGGTTGACAATGGAAGCGACTGATGACAAGACTGACCACTGGACCTAAAATTAAAAGAAAAAAAGAATATAGAATATGTGAAAACAGTACAAAGTAGGGATTATGGTTTGTATTTAGGTTTGAATTGTAATTAAATTGTTCCGCTATAATAAATCTTCGAGAATTATTACTTCAAAGGCGGCGAACCAGCAGAATCATTAGAACGGTGGGAGAAAAACGCCTTGCAGCATTGCTCTGGTCCTTTATATTAAGTTCAAATTCCCTCAAGATCGACTTTCTTTTCTATTCTAGACACAAGACCCGAAATTTATTTTGTGGGGTCGGTGAAAGGCAAAGTCGACTTCGGCGGAATTTGAACTAAGAAGGTAAAGACAGACCAAATACCGCTAAGCATTTCGCCCGGCGTGCTAACGATTCTTTTCTACTCTAGGCACAAGGCCCGAAATTTTGGGGAGGGGGCCAGTCAATTAGATCGATCCCAGTACGCAACTCGTACTTAATTCATTGAGCCCGAAAGAATGAAAGGCAAAATCGTGCTCGGCAGAATTTGAACTCAGAACGTAACGGAAGGATACAAAGCAAAGTCGACATCGTTATAATCTGAACTCAAAGGCAGACGAAATGCCGCTAAGCATTTTACCCGGCGCTGTAACGGTTCTGCCAGCTCGCCGCATTTTGGGTGGTACTTTAATTACAAGCCATTTCTATCTGAATGCTTTATTTCGAAATAAAAAATAAATACGTAGAAAATACATTTACCTATAACTTGAGAACATGCTACATGAAGAGAGCCAAGCCAGTCTACTTTGATGAGATCTTCTTTAAACTCTTCTAGAATGGCTAGTTTCATGATTCCAGTGCCATAGATAAACATTGCAGATAACATCTGAATAAAGAAGCTTGAGGTTAACACTATCCATGCCCATCCTGTGTCAGGAGTGTTTCTTGACAAAACCATTGTTAATTCACTTCTTAGAAAGTAAAATCGATAGCTCTGCAAAACAAAAACAAAAAAAAACATCAAATGAAAAATACGTATTATTGATGATAAATAAATTAACAAAGGTCTAGGGGTACCTTTGTGGATGTGGGTTCAGTTCCAATGCGCGGCAGCTTGAAAAATCGGAGTGAGAAAAAGGAAATATGTTTGAAAAGAAAAAAAGACAAAAACAAAGCCAAAATGCACTGGCGAAATATTAAGAGCGAGATGTGAATGCGGTTGTATTGGGAGTTATGAATGGCGGAAAGGGCGGCGAGTAAGTATTCACTCATATAGGAGTGCATCCTTATTCTGAGATAGTCCTAAGAGGAAGTTGTGTGTGTGTAGAGGTATATAAGTGCAACAGTGGCGTGGGTCAGAGGGATGAAAGATGTGTTTTTTTCTTCCTTTTTCTTGCATACATTCCAAAACACCACGCCCAAACACCATTCACTCCTTAGGCATATCTCAAAATACGGATACTCTCCTACCCAAGCAGGCAACCGCCAGCCATTCTTTCCATCTTAACTTCTCCATAGGACTGCATTTCTATCTGGTTTCCAGCCCCTCAACCGTTATTTTGGTTTTGATTAATTCTTTGGTTCCAGTAACAATTTTTTCTTTTTCTAGCCCTCCAATGCTTTTCCTTTCATGAAGAATTAACGTCCGAAATGTTAACATTCCCGCCATTCCTTTTAAGCATTATGCTAAAACTATATTTGCTAAAACGCGTTCCTCCTGCACTGTCTTTTGCTTAATTTTGTTACTTGCAGCTTAAGCTTTCGTAAGATCGCTTCAGGAACCCAGCTCGACGTGCTCAGAATTCGATCTCTGAATCCGATGAGCTGGGGCTGAATCAAACTGAATCAATATAAGTAAAAGCGGCGAGCTGGCAGAATGGTTAGCACACCAGGCGAAATGCTTAGCGGTATTTCGTCTGCCGCTACATTTTGAGTTCAAATTCCGCCGAGGTCGACTTTGCCTTTCATCCTTTCGGAGTCGATAAATTAAGTACCAGTTGCATACTGGGTCGATCTAATCGACTGGTCCCCTCCCCAAAAATTTCGGGCCTTGTGCCTAGAGTAGA
>NC_068989.1:93617722-93619881 GCF_001194135.2 Octopus bimaculoides
CACACACACACACACACACACACACACACACACACACACACACACACACACACACGAACACATATCAAGCAGCGTGTACCTTATTATATTAATATATCGATTACGGCCGATCTTACCAATCGGTCTTGCACGGTATGAGACCAGATGCTAAATTACAGCATGGTTAAGCAATATCATGAGCTCATCATAACTGGTGGGTATGAATGAGACATGGTAATTGTCATATTTGCATTCCTGCCAGCTCTGATGAGCCAGCTCTGATGAGCCAGCTCTGATGAGCCAGCTCTGATGAGCCAGCTCTAACATCCGATTAGTACCCACTACGAAACTGATTAGCAAGATCTGCCGTAATGAATACATAATATACTGTATGCTTTAATTAATATACCAACTACAGGGGCAAATATACGAATGCTTGTGTTTTTCTGAATTATGGTTTCTTAGACGACTACACACACACACACACACACACACACACACACACACACACACACACACACACACACACACACACACACACACACACACACACACACACGCACACACACATTAACATAGAGAGGATGGGTCTGTCGTCGAAAACGAGGTGTGGCTGTTCATTAATGAGAACAGAAGCGACTCCAGCAAACTTGAGGTAGCGGGAAGAGGCCAGTCATTCAGACAAATGACAAAGCAGAACTGGAAAGTCACAGGGTGCAAACACAAGAATGGTGCGCACGCACGCAAACACATTGTCCATAGATAAAATCCTGCAACATAGTAGAGTTAATTTGTTTTCACCACACATACACACACACAAATACATACGCACACAGAAGCATACATATACAATACCTGTACATATATATTATATATATATATGTGCATATATATGTGTGTATATATATATGTATATATATCTTTATTAAAGTATTTATTTCCTTATATATATATTTATATACATACATACACATATATATAATATATATATATATATATATATATATATATATATATATATATATATATATATATATATATATATGTATACATATAACACACACACACATATATGCAAACACAGTTTATACGTGGACAGTTAGAATTATTGCGTACATTTCTTCTTCGTTTTCACTTGCTTAAACAACCTGTCAGCGTTTCAACGAATTATACTGTGAGTGAAAACATCCGAAGTATCGCAGCACATAGCAAATAATTGCCTGCCACGTATATGTCAAGGGGATGGACAAGTAGGGAGATAGATAGATAGATAGAGAGAGAGAGAGAGAGAGAGAGAGAGAGAGAGAGAGAGAGAGAGAGAGAGAGAGAGAGAGAGAGAGAGAGAGAGAGAGAGAGAGAGAGAGAGAGAGAGAGAGAGAGAGAGAATGAGAAAGAGAGGCAGAGATGGAGACTGCCAATTATTCTATAATACTTCAAATTTGAGCAAGCTGTGAAGGACTTAATTAAATACACTGGGGAAATGTAAACAAACGTTTGCACCGTCTCTTTGTGACCGCGAGAAGTTTGCATAGATGTTTGCTTACACTATTTGTCTAGAGTATTTGATTACGCTCAGTAACATATATGAAAAATTAGGACTACCACAATACAAGCAACACATTTATATACTATAGTATACGCACAGACATACACATAGACATACACACATTCTGTATTTTGTATCTTTTATCTTGTACGTTCTTCAGTCAATGGACCGCGACCAAGCTGGAGCACCACCTTGAAATGTTCAGTCGGTCAAACTGATACCTGCACCAATTGTGTCTTTAGCTGGCTACTTATTCTTTCAGTCTCTTATTGCGAACCGTTAATTTAGGGGAATCTAAACTAAGCAACACTGGTTTTCAGGAGATGGAGGGGGGACAACCACAAAGACAGACAGACAAATAGACAGAAACACACACACATATGTACTTACATGCATGCTCGCTCTCTCTCTCTCTCTCTCTCTCTCTCTCTCTCTCTCTCTCTCCCTCACACACACACACACACATATATCGTTCAAATTTACAGTAAATCAAAAGGCGAAGAACACCAAGCAGGTGTATTAGTTTAACGCTCAGTAAAAATAGAACAGTCTTTCACGTTTCGAGCCTACGCTCTTCGACAGAAAGGAATAAGGGAGAAAATTGATATATATATATATATATATATATATATAT
>NC_068989.1:93619941-93641026 GCF_001194135.2 Octopus bimaculoides
GTGTGTGTGTGTGTGTGTGTGTGTGTGTGTGTGTGTGCATGTGTGTGTGGCGTGTGTGGTGTGTGTGTATACGTTATATATAATAATTATATAGGGTTGGTCAAAAGTCACCAAACAGTAAATCAAAACCAAGATTAAAAACAAAAAAAATATTTTATTTGAGACTTCGCTAACAAATAAACAAATGTTGGAAACTAACAGTGATTTTAACTCACAGCATTCAATTAGTAAACATTCATAATTAGAATGAATAAATTAAATTGAACATTATTTACAGAATTTTAGTTTACTGTCGGGTCACTTTTGGCCAACACCTGTGCATAATTTCCGCCAGCTAACAATCCACTCACAAGGCTTTAGTCGACTCGGGGCTACTGCAGAAGACATTCACTCAAGGCGCTGCGCAGCGGGACTAAACTGGAAACCAGGTGGCTGCAAAGCGAAGTTTTTAACCGCACAGCCTTATAGGTGCGTATTAATTTTTTTATAACAGTAGTTAGAAATGGTAGTCTTTCGTGTCCGCGAGAGACGATTCCACCATTTCTTCCTGAACAAACGGCACAGATGCTTGGTTTGTAGTGATCAAATGTTTGTGCTGTGTATATGGTCGCTCTCACTCTGCAATCAACATTACTTTTGCAGGCGCCTGGTGTATCATCCGTTAGATATCGATTCTGATCGCAGAGTATGGTGAGATGAAGTGTTTTGCACGAGAACACAACGCGCCGCTTGGTTCGGGAATCAAACCCTCGATCTGGCGGTCGTGAGAGTCACACCCTAACCACCACTCCACTTGCCCTCACATCGCAATTATTGGCAGCAATAGATCTAACGATGTTAAGGCGGCGAGCTGTCAAAATCGTTAGCACGCCGGGCGAAATGCTTAGCGATATTTCGTCTGCCACTACATTCTGAGTTCAAATTCCGCCGAGGTCGACTTTGCCTTCCATCCTTTCGGGGTCGATTAAATAAGTACCATTTACGCACTGGGGTCGATTTAATCGACTTAATCCCTTTGCTCGCCCTTGTTTGTCTCCTCTATGTTTAGCCCCTTGTGGGCTATAAGGAAATAAATATAATCTAACGATGTCCATATTGCTTCGCGTGTCGCAATAAGATTCACTTTTCAATAGTTAAGAGCATTTTTTTTATCAATGATAACACCTTTATCAATTGTCAAAACAAAAATTACCCAATTAGAAGAAAAATAAAATCACACACACACACACACACACACACACAATAACGCACAATGCGATGCTTACAGCATTTACTGACACCATGGTCGAATTCCTTTGTTTCCGAAGATATTAACCCCGTCAGACCTGGACCCTGTATCTAACTTTTCCTTCACCTCGGCTCCTCAGCAAAAATAATAAAAAAAAGTTGTTGCATCTACAGATAAAGACTTTCGATTGCCGGCAAAATAATGGACCGAATCGGCTGCATCTTCTTTTTCATTGTGTTGTTCTTAACCACTTTGCCAGGAATCCAGTAGATATGACGTTTAATCTATTGCTGCTACAGCGACAGGGTTAAGAAAAACAGTAGCAACTTCTTCTTCGTCGCTAAACCTTCTCGCGTTAGTTCAGTTTCAGCAGAAGTTTGCGGTAACTTCTTGGCAACTTCATGGTGTGATGTGCTTTCAGTTATATCTTACGCCACTGATGCCCTTGAAAGAAGCATCAATGAATGGCCTTATACTTTTCCAGCCTTCTAAAGTCTAAGACTGTCTTAAATGACAGATTACTGGCTCACATTTCAAATCCCACCACCTCCACAAACACCTTTAGTCTGATGTTTCAGTTTTAGGGAAAAAAAAACAAAAATCTTACACAATTTAGATATCCATAGTAAGATCTTGATCCCCGACCTCTTGATGTCTCTGATTATTAACGAATATGACACTGCGACAAAATTATAATACCAACACACTCGCTAATGTTTCTATCGTTTTGTGGCCTCGTGCCAATGTATTATTATTTTTTTAAAAATCAATATTTTATCGTGTTTACACAAAATTTATGTTACTTTTCCAATATATACATTTTATGATTCATCATTATCCGCCAGTGATGATCAAATATATCAATGATTAGCCTGGTCACAAGTTTCTCTGAAAACATTTGCTATAATACAGGCGGGAAACTACGCTTACAGAAAAACTTTCAATCCTTAATCTAGTCCTTCCTATACGGTTTTTTTTTTTCGGGTAACCGCTGTTTTCAATTTTTTTACTATCAAAACCTGTTTTAGCAAAATAAAATCTCCCCATCCCCGAGTCTCCACCCATTTACTTTTCGTTTATATTTCATTGGGGAACTCTTATTTCGGTATTGCCCACAAGGGGCTAAACAGAGGGGACAAACAAGGACAGACAAAGGGGTTAAGTCGATTACATCAACCCCAGTGCATAACTGGTACTTAATTTATCGACCCCGAAAGGATAAAAGGCAAAGTTGACCTCGGTGGAATTTGAACTCAGAACGTAACGGCAGACGAAATACCGCTAAGCATTTCTCCCCACGTGCTAACGTTTCTGCCAGCTCGCCGCTGGGAACTCTTAACGCACGAAAGATTCCTCAGTTGTTCATATTTAACCTCTTAGTTAGAGAGGGAAGGGCGGCACCAGTAATGCTCCACTTCCGTTAAAGGCTTACAAGGACCAGAAGATGGCATTAGTTGGGTGAGGGATAAAATTCATTATTTTTTAGTAAATATTATGCGAAATGATTATTGTGTGCAATGATTATGTGTGCAATGATTATGTGTGCAATGATTATGTGTACGAATTTTTGTATAATATATTTATGAACGCTCGCACACGTGTAAATTGAATTGTAATACTTTCTTCTTAATGAAACTAAAATGTTGAATTCATACGGTATTCGATAATCAATTCACAAACTATGGAATCATAACCTCTCCAATTTTTTCGTTGTTCTCTTGTGCCGTTTATATCATTCTAACTCAGAGTAAGACTTCAAGGGTTTGATTGTTTTGATAGTTGCCTTAACCATCAACATCATACAGTATTTTTTTCTTTATTTCTCTTCTTACCAATTTATAAATAAGGCTTCGACGATATAGGCCAATCTTTAAGCAACTGATTAAATTTTATCCGATGGACAATTCATTTCTCTCAGCGTGCATTCAATTGTTTTGCACCAGGTGGGTTTTCGCCCTCGAGCCTTTCAATGCCAAGATGCTGCCCATTTTAAAGTTATTTTCGCTGTCCTCTTCTGATACAAAAAATTCTGCTGTTTTACCCCCAATCTCATATATTGCAACCAGTTTGTGAGCACTTCCTCTCATTCGGCAATTTGTTGGATCCGGAAATATGACAGATTTTCTCCAAGCACCTGCAGCCTATTACGTTGATCTTATTCACTTCACATTTTCCTACTCAGCATCCTTCGTAGCCATATATTAGAGCCGTTTCCCTTAGAAAGACTAATATTAAATCTAAAACTATTGTACTTTCAGATCGACTGAATTCCTCACATACTTCGGTAAAACTTGTATTTACCTCGTTGATTTCGACTTTTTTTTTGTAGAAACCTCCTCGACGATAAAACACAAGATTATGATGCAATTACATCTATCAAATATTGGGCAAATTGTCCAGTATATTATGTGTTTCTATCATCCCTTTTTCTTGTGATTTAGCCTTCGTCATTTATTGCTAAAACTATGTTCAAAACCAAGTCATTAGTCTAGAAACAACTTATAAAAATAAGATGTAGTGTTAACCACAAATATTAGAGGTGAATATTTTATCTAGATAATGGCTTAAGATGAAGCTACGGTGAATCTAAATCATAGATTCTAAAATCTAAGCACGTAATTGAACTAATTGTGCACTTGAAGAGAATCCACTCAGAACAACCAGCAAACACGTGGCATAGAAGTACAGATTACAAATTGGTGCACGTGATATAAAGGTGACTACTGATAACTTATATAACTTTTGATTTCAACCTAGGAGTTAATCAATTCGTAATCAGCTGTTCTCACATTTATGAATTAAAACATGTCGTTTATATCAGTCTTTATCTAACGACTAAAGGTTTATATTGTCGGGCGGAATATGTCAAGAGAACTCTGTAACAACTGTTACACAAGGGTTACAACTATTAGGTCTAAACAACCTGTGAAGAATAACAACAATCAAAGACAGTCATTGGCTTAGTTGTGCCAGTCTAATTCTAAATCATGCTTCCTACATATTTTACTTTCTACGATACTTATCAATCATATCATTTTATATATGATTATGTTCAGTGTCAACCATATCTAGAGCAAAGTCTTCAGGAGGCCGGCCTTGCTAGGTATGTTAATTCCGATGTCTCGTATCACTTTGTGTTTATTACTGTACAACTCCTTAAATCCAATGAAGTTAACTCTATTTGCCTTATTCGACGTAACAATATATTGATAAAAACTAAATGTTTAATTCAATTAAACTTATTTACCTCGGGTTATGCCATGCTGACGGTTTCTAATAAGAATTAAATGGCACTGTATATGATTGCTAATGACTAGTATTTTAAGATCTTCAAATTAAATAATCAACAATAAAAATAAAATCTAGATTTGTATGTTCTACACATTTTCTACTTTGTTTTTCGGTTTTAAATTCAAACTTGTAATGCCGCAAAATATTATGTAGAAATTACACAAATTGGCCACCAGGGAACGCCACGTCCTAAATGTACCGTTAAGAAATGAAAATTAGAATAATTAGAAATATTCTTACGGACGATTGTTTCCATGCAGTGTTGAGTACATAATTGAAACTTGTGTTGATGCCTACTCACGTGCTCATAGAAGCAAATATTCATTAGCACACATGACTCTTAATCTTGGCATAACGCCTCAAGATATGAAGGAAGGGTACAATGTTATAATAAACCACTACACTTCAGGAGGAGACCCCCTTCGGTCATGAAGGACCATGGGATTGCACCTAGAAAGTTACCTCTGGGCAAGTTTATTTGTGGAAGGCCAGCAGTCGCCCATGCATACCAGCCTCCCCTCTCCACACCACTAATGTTATCCAAGGGAAAAGCAAAGGGGCCGATACAGCTTGGCACCAGTAACGTGGCAATTCATTTCTACAACTGAGTGAACTGGAGCAACGTGAAATAATGTGTCTTGCTCAAGAACACAACACGGTCCGGGAATCGAACTCACAACCTCACGATCATAAGCTCGACGCTCTAATCACTGAGCCATGCGCCTTCACCTACAGTTGACTGGTACTGAAATAATCGACTTCCTGGTGGCAGGGCTTAACCACGCAACCTAATATTTAACCAGTTCAACATGTCATTTTTCTTTCATTCCCTCTAAAGAGGCTTAAAGCGTGTCTATAGCTGTGATGAAATATGTTGATAAGCATGAAAGTAAAGACAGCAAAAACAATCATACAGTTTATATGTTCTTACGTAATTACATGCTTAGTAGTTACTAAGGTGGTGCTGCTGCAGTATGGCCTTAACATTGATGCCTAATAAAAACTAAAAATCATCGAAACTGGTCGCAATATTTTAGTTTTATTGGAACTGACAAAGTTTCTCAAGAAAAATAGAGCAATACTGTATCGAAAGATTTTTCGAAAGAGCATGTTGGTCACATACTCGCTTGATATATCTGCCGCACGTTTCTTTACAATATATTCGCACACGACTACATAGAACATACACGAATCAACAAGGGTAACTTCTACATGGTGACCCAATCTGTTAGAAATAGTTGTGAAGTTTGCCTCATACCACTCTTTGAACCATGTAGTTCTTTTTATATATATTCTCAGTTGTATGTTTTCTCAAATACTTTATATACAAAGAGAGGAAGATGTATATGAAAGGAATGCCTTTGATCGTGGGCCACATTGTATAATGTAGCTCTAGATATATTATATCTGAAGAAAAAAAAACGGAACAGTCATGGTTGGAACCCTTTTGGTTGTCTGTATGTGCGAGAAGTTGGAACTAAACAACACAACGAAAACAAGGAGAACAACAAAAGAAGAAGGAAAAGAAAAGCTACGGTAACAGTAACAACAGAGAGAGAGAGAGAGAGAGAGAGAGAGAGAGAGAGAGAGAGAAAAGAAGGAGAAAGGGAAAGAAAGGTAGAGAAAGAGAGAATCCCCGTATTATCTTTAAAGTATACATTATGATCCAATGATAAAAGAATGACTTCACCATTCCGGATTACAGGTATTCGTATAAATACGAATTAGTATTTCTCAGTCCGTGTTACTTTTACCAAACGTAGAAGCGAAAACCGCTGCCAGCCAAAATAGAAACTTAGTCACAAAGGTATTTCCTATCGTCCATCATTTATCTAAAAGTATCCTACAAAGAAGAACAAAGACGTATAACTCTTGATGTAACTATTTGTAGGAGATTTGTTTCCTTACTGTGTTGGCTATTTATGATGAATGTGAGTTGTGTGATGGCAGGCGATTGGCTGAGATGCGTGAAGCTAGCATGAAATCTTTTCAGTTATATTGATTAGTTAAACGCTGGTAAACATCACGTGCTTATAATTAATTCATCTACTTGTTTCAGTCATTAGACAGCGGCCATGCTGAGGCACTACCTTGAATAATCTTTAGTCGAATGAATCGACCCCAGTATCTACTTGTTTTAAAGGTTATCGGTCGTTTTTGACGAATCGTTAGGTTACGGTGAGATAAACACACCAACACCGGTTGTGAAACTGTGGTGGGAGACAAACATAGACAGACACAAGGAAACGCCCCCTCTCTCTCTCACACACATATATTTACAACAGGCTTCTTTTAGTTTCCGTTTACCAAATCCACTCCGAGGCTTCAGTCGGTCCAACGCTACAGCAAAAGATACTTGCCCAAGGTGCCACGCAGTTAGAATATATCCAGAACCATGTGGTCTGCTAAGCAAGCGCCTTACCACCCAGCCACGCCTGCGCAACATAAATATACGTTTACCTAAAAAAGAAACTATGAGAAGCTTTATGATTCAGACATAAAGCTTCAGACATGGCTGTGTGGTTAGGAAGTTTGTGTTGCAGCCATATGATTTCAGGTTGAGTCCCACTGCGCAGCACCTTGGACACATGTCATTTACTATAGCAACGGACCAACCAATGCCTTGTGAAGGAATATGGTAAACGGCAACTGTGAGGAAGCCCGTCGTATGTGTGTGTGTGTATATGTGTGTATGAGTGTCTCCCTGCTGCTTGACAACCAGCATTTGTTTACATCTCCGTAACTTAGTGGTTCTGCAAAAGAACCAATTATATTAAGTCGGAAACTTTAAAAAATGCCTACGTGGTGGTCGTGGTGGTGGGGGGCGATATGTTTGACTAAAGCTTTCCAGAGGCGGTGCCCCAGCATGGCCGCATTTCAATGACAGAAAGAAGTTAAAGATAAAAAGTAAAATATTAATTGACCTGCTAAGTCCTAATTGGGGATACATAATTATCTGAATTAATTTTGGTTTATTGAAGACTAAAAGCTCTGGATAGCAATATCGGGTTCATTTCTTAAGTAAACAGTAATTGAAAGAAGGCAAGGCAGCAATTGGTTATAATTCTAGTAATATTCTTTTATACTCTAGGCACAAGGTCCGGAATTTTGAGGGGAGGGGGCAGTGGATTAGAACGACCCCAGTACGCAACTGATTCTTAATTTATCGACCCAGAAAAGGTGAAAGCAAAGTTGACCTCAGCGGAATGTGAACTCAGAACGTAAAGACAGACGAAATACCACTAAGCATTTCGCCCGCCGTGCTAACGTTTCTGCTACCTCGCCGCCTTGTTATAATTCTAGTAATGACAATCTGGTGAGTGAGATCTTAGTGAAATTGTTGTACACAGGGGCTTCCATAGTTCAATGCTGACCATCCATATAAACGTGAGTGTACAGGCTTAGGAAAGGAATTGTTAGGGAAATAGGTTGTTAGCCATGCCTATAAGTCTTTCCTCACCACACCATGTCTATCCAAAGTCCGTCGACTTGGACTAATTCAGTGCAGTATTAATGTTGTCGCAAACGTTGCTGTCAGAAGCCGCAATGCATCTCGTCCTATCCTCAAATAGTTCTGCCATTTCGACGCCTTGAATCATTACTGTTGTAAATGATCCTCAAAGACCTGTGAATCCTGGCAATATTTGAATTCAGGAGGTAAAAAGTCGAGGCAAATAACTCGAAGCTTTCTCCCAGCGCTCTAACAGCTCAGCCTTTAAATTTGCTTAGAATAATTTATTGATTTCGTATTTCGATACAAAGCAATAACTGAGAGAAACAAATTACGCATTGCTTGTCTAAGAAGAACCTCAACTACAAATGTGAAGTGACGCGATTTTAATCGTAAATCGAATCCCATTTTAGCAGTTAATGGAAACTTATCAGTTCTAGTAACGTTCACTATTATTTTCTCAATTATCTAAAGAAGATTCGCTAAAACGTTTGATTATATTATCTCTTTAGTATAGGTGATGTCCTATATTTGTAAGGATATGCAAATATTTGGCTGTGACGCTGTGATATTCATGTCTTTCCCGAATAGAAAACGAACATATTAAGAAAATTTGAACCATGAAACGTAAATCAAAACTTGGGCAGCAGAACCTATGAGATACGTCTCACTAGAAATGTGCCACTATTTTTCAATGAGTTCACCGTTATTTTCTTGTATATTTAAAAAAGAGTAATTTTAATATTAATTTAATACAGGCGTTAAACAAAGACAAACACCACAAAACATGGTTTAATTGATTAATTAATTAATTAAAAATACACAAAAGAAAATTTTATCAGCAAAGTTTTTAAACACCTTTATACGAAGTGTAAATTGAATATAATATAATATGTAGCAGGTGAAAAAAGTATCACTCACTAATTTAGTTAAAAATTTTACAACAAGATTTAAAATAAAAATATCTATAATTATAATTTTCACTATGAAAAACAGAGCAAGGCGCGTACATACATAGCTGGAGATGAGCAATCAATATATTCTGTTATCTTTGTTCTAAAGAATTTAACATTTTCAGGTGTCCATTATTGGAATAAAAGATAAATGATTAAAAAGTAAACTGATTAATGTCGGAGCCCACATCGGAGATCATATCAGAAGAGATCTGATTAAAAATTCCTAGTTAAGCAATAAAAGAACTAACGGGCGGATACCTTGAGTGATCAGAGAAAGGAAACAAATGGCGAATTAACGGGGTTCATTTTAGAATTTTTTAATCAGTGTCATGATAAAGGAATCAAAATGTATGTATGTGTATGTATGTTGGTACATGTCAATATATATATATATATATATATGTATGTATGTATGTATGTATGTATATGCCTGTATATACCTATGTATTTATGTGAGTGTGTGCCTATATATATGTATATATACATACACACACACACACGCACACACACACATACACACATATATTTATACATACACACATATATATACACGCACAACACATAAATGTATACACATTCTAGGGAGACAAGTTCAAAAGAAACTATGTCAGACCAATTAGAATATACTTTAAAAGATTAGTCTGAGAGAGAATGAAATAAATTTATTGATTAAATATCCTAAACAAACACACACATATATATGTATATGTGTGTATGTGTGTGTGTGTGTGTCTGTGTGTATACACATACATACGTACATGGACACATACATATTGAAGATATGATAAAGTTTATCAAAAATTTACCTTCGCTCTGTTCAGGTAAGTGCAGATTTAAAGATTTAAAACCGAAACTAAGAAGGAGATTATAATAAAGAAAAACTGCTCTGTTTAACAAATTGAAAAAGGAATTAATTTTATATCAGACGAATAGTATCGTTATTTCAAAGAAGACAACAAGCCTCTAACAGCTAAAACAAACGCAAACAAATGAATAACACATCATATTATGCTAAGAATGGACAGAAACGTGAAAGTACCTAGTGGTATTATTACTTATATCTCTTTGATCTACATTTATGATCCTGTTGGATCGATTACATCTTTTATCAGTAAAAAATCGATGAAATAAATTCTAGCTATATGCTTCGATTAAATTTATTTATTTAGATATTATTGTCGTTGCTGTTGTTCTTGTTATCATCATCATCATCATCATCATCATCATCATCATCATCATCATTATCAACATCATCATCATCATCATCATCATCGTCATCATTATTATTGAGTGAAGGAGCAGCGCATGCCATCAAAGTGACACTGGGGTAAAATATACCAAGCCCAATATACCCATCATGACTACCCGTCTGATAAGGGTACACCAGGCACATGCATCACAACCATATGTGCGCGATATGGTGATCCCGTATCAAGATAAACAGTGCATGACCTTGCAGGTGGGGCCCAGTTAGAATTTTCTTCAGGTCGAGTAGCCCATCCCACTCAAAAGGTCCCTGAATAAGGTTTGTTTAATGATGTTGAGCATAACCTTTCTCATTCGAAACATTTTTTTCTAAACAAAACAACACACATGGCCAGCAGAATAACCCATTAAGCGTAGCACTGCTAGTTAACCATTTTTTCTTTTCATACAAATTAACCTGACATTGTCTCGTGAATTTTTTGCTCTATCTTCACAAATCGTAATTTCGGTGTTGGTCGACCACCATTTATAATTAATTGCTTCCGTTCAAAATCTTTTTTTGAAAAACTATTTTTCAAAATTTCTTCTATAACACACATTTCAGTTATTTGCACAAATATTTCGAAAATCCTAGAGAAATCTTATGAAAGTAATTGAGGCACGTGTGAGCGTGTGTGCATGAATTGCAAATCAGTTTCATCAAGTCGGAAAGATAATTTTAGCAAATCAACGCAAGATTAATTAGCTATATTATATTTCTGATTTCAGAATTTTTGAAAATTTGTTCAATACAGAGGATGGTTAAAGATAATAAATTCAAAACTTACAACAGAGCGAAATAGGTATTCGAAAGTCACGGTAACATTTGAGCTGACTAATTAAGAATTATGGGATTGTTGATATGTTTTGGTCAGAATATTTTAAGGTCAAAAAGTCAAATCCAGTCAGCCATTTAGCCTGTTGCGTTAGCGACATCAATTCAAAGAACTGTTGACAAAGAAAAACTGCCTTCTGTAGTTATTTTATCGCGATAAATAAATAATCTTACAGGCATTGACTTTACAGATAGGCAGGAAAGAAATGGTAGTTACTAAAATAAAGGAAAGGTGGGAACAAAAGATTTCATATGCGTTTAAGTATGCCTAGAGGAAGCTGAATTGAGCATGTTAATACAGCAAAGCATCTGGACGGGTTTCCTTTGAAACAAAGTAACTACTTTAGCTCAGTTTCCAATGATTTTGACAACTTATCAATGTAGTTATAGATACATCACGTTCTTAAATTAATTTTTGAGTGATTTAAAAAATAAACGTATATGGAGTGCATGACTTGCATGTCTCAAATGCGCGCCACTGATATATATATATATATATATATATATATATATATATATGAAAAACTTCCTCCGACCCCTATATGTGAAGTTGGACCTTCAATAAATTTTTAGCACTAAAATCGGTTTTCCTGAATATGAGCTGCTAAGTTGAGGAGTGCATCTGATATGCCCGTGCGTGTTTTGGAACATCAAGTGCGCTGATACCATTTCTAAAGACGTTACTAGATATGGTATTACAGCTGCCTTTACTAATCCACGTATGTGAAATATCCTGCATGCGATTTTGAAGAAAGTTTTCTCAGCAATTTCTTGTGCCTCACTCACAATGCTGGCGTGTTCTGCAATACAGGATATTGTAATATCGATATCTTATTTGATATTTTCGCCTTTTTTTTTTTTTTACCAGATATCCCATCAAAAGAGAGAAAAAAATGTCGTATTGAATGAAACCAACATTCTAAATAATTTTAATATATTTAAACACAACGACAGTAATAATAAGGGCAATGATGATGATGATGATCATGATGATGATGGTAGGGAATTGCTGTTCCTATTATTTCTTTGCCCTTATAAATTTATACTTTTTACGTAATTCCCTGCAGAGATAAATTCCTGCAACTTTTAAGATAATAGTCATTACAGAGAAATGATGACCGTGATGATGATGATGGTGGTGGTGGTAGTGGTGGTGGATGTAATGAAGACTGCGGTGTAGAAAGTGATGATGTTTTAATGGTGATGATACTAACACTTCTTTCCTGCATATCTTAATCTTATAACTATACCTATTTATATGCATATACATATACAAGCACGTGTGTCCACACATACATAAATGTATATACATATATATCTATCTATCTATATATATATATATATATATATATATATATATATATATATATATATATATATATATATATATACAAACATACACACACATATACATTGCTTTCTGTATCAGTTTGCTGCTTTCACTTTTTACAATTTTCCCCTCCAATATTGCCCATCAAGATAATGCTGATTGAATGATCTTATCTAGTTGGAATTTGGCAAAGTTATATTCCCAGGGCTTATTCATTCATGAGCTACAAAAAAGATCAGTGCTTCAGCTCCAAAAATAAGATTTGATTTCCCTACTCACCCATAAATATGATTAACCAGATCAACACTTCCTTGCAATCTCTTTAAGAAAATAGTCTTTTCTTGCAACTTTATGCACCATTTCCACACATTTTAATATTTTCGACAAGACTACAACGTGATATTTTCCGACAAAATGCTTTTCTTTTTCATTTCACCATTTTATATTTTTCAACATTTTTTTTTACCTCTTCTAACAGCGATTTCAATGGATTTTCTTTTCTCTTTTTTTGTTTTCTTTTGCATATTAGGCTATAGTAGTTTCATAATATTTTCCTCAATCTGTAATCTCCGACTCCCAAAAGGTAGGAGATGAATAATACAAGCGGTCGGGTCCAAGAAAAGAAGGCCGTTGAAAATCGGTCACCCTATCTTTAAGCATCGAATGTTTGGCGTGATTAATGTTATGGAAGAAGGAGAGCAGCTAACCAAGCAGTTCCATATTACGATTGCAACAGTATTATCAACAACAACAAAACAACAACAACACAACAGCAAAGGAGCATAAGCAGAAAGGCATCTCGCAAACACAACAATAACCACTGCAACTTTGGCAACAACAAAAACGGCAGCTGCAACAACAAAAGCTAAAACAAAAATATAAGCACCAAGAAGGTATGAAGATACCATAAAAGCATCACAGAAAACCAGTTATGAACGAGGGAATGTTGAGCTTACAATGGACCCTTTATGCAGAAATGCCCTCCACCCCCCAGTTCTTCAAATTTCGTTCTATTGCTTTATGCAAGGTGATTTTTAGCATTCACGGAATGGGTTCGCAGTCGAGTGCTGCAAAGCAGGGATGAGAGTTAATGATTTAAAGACTGAAAAATTGGTCCTCTCAAGAAAGTGTTCTCGTACACTCTGCATCTTAGGGGAACTACATTGAAGCGAGTGGAGAAGTTTCAGTATCTCAGAGCCGTATTCAGTTGTGTTTTGATGCAGGAGGATAGACGAGCAGTAACTGGGGCAGTAATGCGACAGTTTGTATTCTTTAAAAGGAGAGATTGGTAAAAATTAAAAGACCAAAGTTGTCATTCTCGTCTACGATCATGAATGTTGGATAATGGCCGAAAGTGTATGATCATGAATGCATGTGGCCAAAATGCATGTGGCCAAAATGGGATTCTTCCGAAGAAACTTCTGAGTCATGTTACTCGACAGAGTAAGTAGCTCGGCCGAACCAATTGGAAGGAGTCCTTAGGGTAGTCCAAGAATGAGATAGTAGGATAATGCTCATAGTATCAGTTAGTCACGCTTGAGAATCAGCCAGAAAGTGGTTGCTCCTGATAGAAGCGTTTGGAAGAAAATGCCTGAGGACTTCTACGAACTTCTCAGGAAAATTGGCGGAGAAAATTAATGGATGGATGGATTTGCTAGAAATGAAGGACACAAATGGAAAAGGCCTCATATATATAGTGAATCCAAACAAAGAAGAACAAACAAGAAGGAACAATAACGCGAGTACGTGGTACATGTACTGTATTATCAGATATGCAGGAAAGGAAGGAAAGAGAATTTAACGTTTCGAGCCAGGCTCTTCTTCAGAAATAGAGAGAAATCCAAAGGAAGACAGAGGACGAAAATCGCCAACTATACACACGCGGTTACAAAGAAAGGTTGAGTTCAATTAGAACGTTTTTACTTTGTGGTGAAGGTGTCCAAACTTAGATATCTAATAAAGATTTTTCATATTAAATTTGTAGCTTACTATTGCAAGTATTTTATTAAGAATATGAAAATTTTACAGGTATAAGGTGTTATGAGCATTTATAGAACACAGTATTATATAAGCTCAACAAACAATTAAATATGGAGAAGAGAAGATGTTAAAAGTTTTATAAAATTTTAATCCATGCATACGATCGTTTCAAATGATAACACCAACATGTAAGAAATATGGAAGAAATTAAATTAATTATGATTATAATTAAATTAATTTAATTACATATTACCATTCTCCTCACTGCAAAAATGAAGAATACATCAGAAAAGTTGTAACAGAATGAAATTATGTTGCTTCAGGAGACTGCACGGATTCTGTGCCGCATAACTAATTCGGATATTCGTAAAATGATTGTGATGGATGAAATAAAAACATGCTTAGGTATTGTTGAGTCTAAAACTTAGCGGTTCGGCAAAAGATACCGATAGAATAAGTACTAGGCTTTCAGAGAATATATCCTGGGGTCGATTTGCTCGACTCAAGGTGGTGCTACAGCATGGCCGCATTCAAATGACTGAAACAATTAAAAGAATATATATATACATCGTATATATATATGTATATATATAAACAATTATAAATAAGGGCAAAAGAAAAATTTCCTTTAAAGCGTCGATCACCACATACAATATACATCATTATAAATACACGCCGTATTTATATATAAATACATGTATATAAATATATATATAATTGACTTAGGAAAAGAACCCAAAATATGAGCGGTGTCAAAATGCTGGACGACGATAACAATTGAGAATGGACAGAAGACGGCAATAATGAGAAGATCAGAAAAAGAATTTAAAAGATTTGCATCGACTTACATTTTGTATTCAGAAATCACGGGCAATAATAATAACTTTCAGCAGAAATTTCACGTCTTAAATCAGAGGTAAACCATTCACCTTGTATCTTTTCACTTTTAAATCCAACAACTGCAAGTAATAAAAAATGCTGACACGCCCAAATATAATTTCTAAACACTGGTTTGACTGAAGCTAATAACACTTCACTTCTGTACTTTAATTATCTGTTCAGAGGTCGAGATTTTAAGCGTGTTTCTTATCTTAATGAATGGATTACTGATGGTTTCAATAAAGGATAGATAAATCTCGATTAGCTACTGATCAGCATTTCCGGAGCAAAGTCAGTTCGAATTTGTGGACATATGAGACTCCAGAATCAATCAATTCAGTATTTCGTTGATTATCGATATACACACATATATGGATAATATATATATATATATGTGTGTGTGTGTGTATATTTCGGTATACATATGTATACTTTTCTACTCAGGCACAAGGCCCGAAATTTTGGGGGAGGGGCCCAGTCGATTGGATCGACCTCAGTACGCAACTGGTACTTAATTTATCGATCCCGAAAGGATGAAAAGCAAAGTCGACCTCGGTGGAATTTGAACTCAGAACGTAAGGACAGACGAAACACCGCTAAGACTTTCGCCCAGTGTGCTAACGTCTCTGCCAGTTCGCCGCCTTGGTATACGTATATACAGAGGCACATAAAATACGAACTTCTAAGATTTGTGTTATTCGATATTCTAAAGATATTTTTTCATATATGATTAGTAATTTTTAATTTAAGAAAATCTTTCTTCAAATATTGTCACTGAAAGAGAAATCTTGTAAAAAACACTTGTTTCCTATCTTCATCTGTTTTCTCTCCTCATTTCATTCCTTAGAAGAGCGTTGGCTCGGAATTTCAAAGACTTCTTCCACTTTTCCTGCGTATCAAAACTATTACATCTTGTTTTTTGTTCCCTCACCTGTTTCAACATTTTGTTTTGGGGGTTTTGTACAACAATATATATATATATATATATATATATGCAAAATTAATAGAGGTCATAAAAATGACGGAAAGTACTGACTAGCACCGAATTATGCTAAATTAAGAGTTAAATTAACTCAAAAACACTAAAGCATTATAGTCAATGACTGACAATGGGAGGTAAGTCTCAAGCGTACATAGCCGTATTGCGATTTCGTATTTTGGCGTAGACCACATTAATTCTCCTCACTGGCACTTAACGCCAAATGTTAATCTCAACTTCCTTTGTGAATCTTATGAGGAAAACTGTTGAAAACATTTGCTGGTTTTCAAAACGGTAAAAGTGTAAACAATAAATTAAATATAGTACTTTAGTGACTTAAGAGTTAATTTAACTATTATTCGATGCTGGTCCAGCACCCTCCGTCACTTTTAAGACCTCTGTTAATTTTGCCTTTAGGTTCTAATTACTAATAAGCCACCCTTTTTATTTTTTTATATTATATTATATTATATCATATTATATTATATTATATTATATTGTATACACCCATATTATATTAAATATATGACAAGGGAATAAAAAAATTATGTCATGCTCTCCGATGAATCTGTAGGATTCCAGCATTTAAATTTATCCCCGGTATTTAATCCGCGCGCGCGCGCGCGCGCGCGCGTGTGTGTGTGTGTGTATGTGTGTGCGTGCCTATATATCTACTACTGAGAGATAAGTACTTCCAAATTTAGGATTTTCTGTGGATAGGTTTTTGCAATTTGAAGCGTAAAGAATCCTTCGTGTCACTGAATTCCACTCATAAAAGCTTCTCTATATAACTTAAGAAACGTTAAAAAAAGTTTCCCTTAAAGAGCTTTTCCGCGGATTTCAAAAAACATTTCACACAAATGCTTCGCCCAGCAAAATCCCCATTTGTCCAACTTCAATCAAATCACAAATTACGGAAATGATCACTGTATGAAAGGCTTTATTAGACTGAAGAGGAAATTCTATCATGCCAGCACTGCAGTAACGAACACGAAGACAGGCTAGTTGGCACTGCTTTAAAGTCCGCTGTCATGTGTGGGTGTGTGTGTATGTGTACGTGTACGTGTGTATGTGTATGTGTGTGTGTGTGTGTGCACATATACTTGAGTTTGATTCTTTCATCTGCCTTAGAAGCTCTGTACAAAATGATGGAAATCTAGACACAAAAATACATCTGCGAATTCAAAGAGCAGCACAAACATTTGGCGGTTTGGAGTTACGCGTTTGGCGATAACGACAAAAATAACACAAAATTGGCTCTGTACAAATCGTTTGTATTACCATCCCTGTTGCCTTCTTCTGAAACAATGACATGCTATGAAAGACATTTCAAATTGTTAGAGCAATTCCACCAAAAATGCTTTCATCGCATTTTAGACATTAAATGGAGTTCTTTTACTCCACTCCAAACACAGATGTCCTTGCGTCTGAATGATTCTGAAAAACCAAAATGAGATGGTGTGGCCATGTTGTTCGAATGGTGGATGAACGAACACCTTAGCCGTTTTATGGTGAACTTGTAGAGGCGAAATGCTATAGGTGTAAACTTAAAAAGAGGTTTAAAGGACGGCATAAGGACTACCATGAAGACACTTGCTTCGGATCGAGCTGGATGGCGAACAAAAGTGTGGAGTGGAGGGAAAAGGTTTGAAGAAGCCAGGATAAAGCATGCAAGACTCAAGAGAGATTTAAAGAAGAATGTTATGATCGAGGTGAATCATAATGACTTTATTTGTTTGTACAGTTTGTGACAGACCATGCCTTTCTTTTACTGAGCTCAAATCTCATTTGCTGGCCCAGCAAAAACGAATCTCCATCAACTGTTCTGCCTATATGTCTGTGCGCACCTTTCAATGTCATGTATGCCATAAGGTTTGCAAATCTAGCGGAGGCCTCAAAAGACAGTTTAAGATCCACAAAGATCAGAACTTAACTTCAGCTCTTGGGAGTCCAAATCGGATATGCAATCTATGTGGATGTCTTTTCAAAACATTGCTTGGTTTAAAAGGCTACATCAGACACCATGATGGATCTAGGGTTTAGGCACAGGAGGTGGTCAGATTCTGCATAGAGAGTAGACAACTATATATATATATATATATATATATATATATATATATATATGTGTGTGTGTGTGTGTGACTGTGACTGGCTTCTTTCAGCTTTCATTTACCAAATCCACTCACAAGGCTTTGGTCGGTCTGACGCTGTAGTAGAAAGAAGACACTTGCCCAAGGTGCCATGCAGCGGAACTGAGCCCAGAACCATATAGTTGGGAAGCATGCTTATTACGTTACTACACAGTCACTCCTGCGCTTATATATATATATATATATATAGAGAGAGAGAGAGAGAGAGAGAGAGAGAAAGAGAGAGAGGGAAAGCGAGAGAAACACACACACATTCACACACACATTTATACATACACACATATATATTTATGTATTTTTGGTGTATGTTTGAGTTACTATGTAAAAGCGTGTGAATGTATGTGTTTGTGTGTGTGTTCGTATCTATTTGTGTCTGTATGTGAGAGTCAGTCCGTACCGACCGATAACAAGAATTTAAGTACAAAACGTAAGGTATAAAAAAAAAAAGAAGAAAAACACACACTCAGAAAAACAGCCATCTTGAAATGTTCATTATATTTAGTATCTTTTGAAACGTGAATAAGTATTTAAATGTTGGAAAGAAGGCAAACAACAAAAGGAAACTTTGAAATATTCTAAATAAAAGAGATTGTACAAGTTACTCTTGTGGAAGTTTTACGTCTATCGGAGTGGAAATATTTAAGATGAGAAGCGGATAAAAATAACACTAAATTTACAACTACGTTGAACGATTGTCACTGCGTGCAGTTTGGTCGTGTTGAGTTGGTGAGAATTAGTTGAGAATTGGTGCGAACAAATAACGTATATACAAAAAGGAGATGATAGCTTAATGATTTAGAATAAAAACAAAAGGCAAACGGTGTAAGCCGAGACTTATGTAGAGCTAGGAACTGGACAAAGGCTAGGAGAGAATTATACACGTGGACAGAGAAGTGTGTTTGCCTGTGAGTATGTGTGTGTGTGTGCCTGTGTGCGTATGAATATAGGTGTTCGTTTTGTGTGTATATACGTATATACATGATTTTACAGGACAGAAAGTATGTATGCGTATATATACATACGTACATAAATATGTCTATACATACATACACACGCGCCCACACACAGACACAACCTCGCACACATTTAATACATGCCAATGTAAGGCGGTGAGCTGACAGAAACGTTAGCACGCCGGGCGAAATGCTTAGCAGTATTTCGTCTGTCTTTATGTTCTGAGTTCAAATCCTGCTGAGGTCGACTTTGCCTTTTATCCTTTCGGGGTCCATAAATTAAGTACCAGTCGATCTAATCGACTGGCCCCCGCCCCCGCAAAATTTCGGGCCTTGTACCTAGAGTAGAAAAGAAAAGAATATATGCAAATGCACGAAAATATATACATTTATATATACATGTGTGTGTGTATATATGTATGTGTATGTGTATATATATAAATATATATGTATATATATATATAGATATGCATACATATACATACATGTATATATATATATGCATATATATGCATATATATGCATATATATGCATACATATACACATCTATACATAATGTATGTATCTATACTTAAAGCTTATGCGTGTGTCTGTATATGTGTGTGTGTATGTATATTTGCAATACAATTAAATCTGTTCATGTTGTCCCCCCCCCCACATCTTTTTTTTGCGAAATTACATTCTAAATTATTCGATGCGGGTTCTAATTACTGGTTGGAACCATTCTGTTTCATTTTGTGTTCGAATGTTCGCTCTGCTCTCTTCGTCTCATAATACTCAACTAATGTTTTTGTTTTTCTAACTCTGTTCGTTCAATTCATTTTCTGTTTCTTCATCCGTAAATCTAATCAATATATACAACACGCTGTCAACAATACATATTTAATACGCTATATGCATTTATATTCTTTTATTCTTATATTTGTTTCAGTCATTTGACTGCGGCCATGCTGGAGTACCGCCTTTAGTCGAACAAATCGATCCCAGGACTTATTCTTTCTAAGCCTAGTACTTATTCTATAGGCCTATTTTGCTGAAGCGCTATGTTACTGGGATGTAAATACATCAACATCGGTTGTCGAGCGATGGTGGGGCTAAACATTGAGCGGACCAACTGCAACACTTAACGGATGAAGCATCAGTTTAGTCACTGACATGTATCATGTATTCAATTTTAACTTATTTACTTATTACACTATATGGAGGTATTTCTTTAAGCGGAACAAAGAACAGAAACAATTTGAAATTACAGAAATGTTAAGACTGAGTAACGTAACACCGGTCAGATTTTAGGAACTTTTGTATAAGTAATCTAATCAGAGAGGTAAAACGGTGTATATGTGTGCCAGGTGTGGTGTTGCGATGGTTGTTTGGCAGCTCGACTTCATCTTTATCAGTCGTGTTCCATTTCTTTAGACAGAGTCTAAGTTAGGCCCAGATAAGTCTAGGAGCAGCAGAATCTCAGGTGTGGAGTAATACTTTGTGTACCTTACCTATAATCTGCAGTAGCTGTTGGGGAGGGATGACCTTTGTTCTTCATTCTTAACACTGAAGAGAAAGGCCATGTGTTATATGGCATTTTTTGGTATAGGCGACGCATGGAAATAGCTGCAAGCGAGGCTAGGGAGTTAAGAAGTCCCCTTGCAACACCGTTCATCTTCTATTATAACCTCGTACAGCAACGTCTTGTGAGTGAATTATGTACACTGTGAAAACTGTATCGAAGCTCGTCGTGTATCTATCTATCTATCTATCTATCTATCTATCTATCTATCTATCTATCTGCATATGCATGCATATATATATA
>NC_068989.1:93641297-93644663 GCF_001194135.2 Octopus bimaculoides
TGACTTTGCTCTTTATCTTCTGTTCTCGTTCATTGAAGCTGATAATTATTTCTTGCTATGTGGAGTTGTTATATTTCCATTTTCTTTTGTTTTGTAATAATTAAAGGGACAATGTTATTATGATCACACTGGGGTTTGTTTTCGAGGTCGCTGTTCATAAAAATGAGAGCAAATTTGTGATAAAGTGTCCGGATGACGTGTGGATGGCACGTTTATGCAGAAGCTTTGGGAGAAATGAAGTAACAGTATCAAGTATTTAAGAAGTGGGGGGGGGGCGTTGCTGGAGGTCATGGCAAGTAAGTAATGGATAAATAGAAAGAGGAGTGCAAAGGGCAAAACTTAACTCTTATGCTCACCAAAATCAGGAAAATATAAAAGGCGAATGAAATAAGGCCAAGGTCGACTTTGCCTTTCATCCTTCGGGGTCGATAAATTAAGTACTAGTTACGCTCTGCGGTCGATGTAATTGACTTAATCTCTTTGTCTGTCCTTGTTTGTCCCCTCTATGTTTAGCCCCTTGTGGTCAACAAAGAAATAAGAAACGTTAGCGCGTCGGCCGAACTGCTTAGTCTGTCTTTACATTCTGACTTCAAATTCCGCTGAGGTCGGCTTTGCCTTTCATCCTTTCGGAGTCGATAAATTAAGTACCAGCTGCGTACTGGGGTCTATCTAATCGGCTGCCCCCTCCCCCAAATTTCGGGCCTTATGCCTAGAGTAGAAAAGAATTATTTGAATTCTTCCTTATAAAGATGGAAATATTTTTAAACGAAGACGCAAAACACCATTATTGTAATGTAGATAACGATAATTGTTAAAAGTTAAGTTCCAGAAATGTCTTGTATATTTTCCATGGAGTTAGAGACGTTATGGCACAGCCACTTTTATGCTGCATATTCGGCGCCGAACCCATTTTGAACAGATACATGTCCGAAGTTTTTTTCGATTATAACTGACCACGGATTTCTGTTCCCAAAATGTTACTTTTCGAGGCGTAAGTTTGATTATGTTTAGCAGTTGCAAGACTAGAACTTCCCTAATGCATGATATAGCCCACTCTTCACAACATCGATGATGCCCAAGGGTAAGGCAAAGCCGACTGAGCTTCTCTTCATCGCACTGCTTTCAGAAAACGAAGAACCGAAACAGAAACTGTAAGGTGCACATTCTGCCGACCAGAGTTAATGTATCTTTATCCGTACCAAACTGAAGAAAGTCGAACTCCAAACTGTTTAAGATTTAAACTCAGAGCAAATGCAATTAGGAGCAATTTCTGAGGATGGATGCTCTGCCCGACTCTTTAACAAATCTTTCAAATGTCTCACCGTTCAAAGACGTTTCAGCCCTAGTATGCGACACCTTGGGCAAGTGTCTTCTACCATAGCACCCGGTCGACTAATGCCTTTTGAGTGGATTTGGCAGACGAGAACTCTGCAAAGGTCTGTTGTGTGTGTGTGTGTGTGTGTGTGTGTGTGTGTGTGTGTGTGTGTGTGTGTGTGTGTGTGTGTGTGTGTGTGTGTGTGTGTGTGTGTGTGTGTGTGTATAATTCCAAGAGAGTTAGAGGTTGTGAATCCAAACACCTAAGGGATAATATCTTTCCAATATGCTGTTGGTAGAATACCCAATTATTGATACACAAGTGTTTTTTACTGCATGGTAGGCGCTAAGTTACAGGGACATAAGCACACCAGCATCGGTTGTCAAGCAATGTATATATATATATATATATATATGTGTGTGTGTGTGTGTGTGTGTGTGTGTGTGACTGTCCCCAATGCTTCACAACCGGTCTTGGTTTCTTTACGTTCCCGTAACTTAACTGTTCGGCATAAAGCAATCAATAGAATAAGACCAGACATGAATTTGTTTGACTTAGCTTTACAAGGCGTTGCTACAGCATCGCCGCAGTCCAACGATTGACAAAGAAAAATAACAACGATACTTTTAAGTATAATGTTTAGATTGCCTCTTTTTGACGACAGTTATGAAAAGAGTGTGCTTAGCACTGGTTTAGGGACACAGGACGGACTAAGGAAGGACTGGATTAGAGCAAAAGAGAAACCATAGCGGCTTGCAGTGGCACCCGATTATAGCACGGAGATTAAAAGGTGGTGAGCTGGCAGAAACGTTAGCACGCCGGGCGAACTGCTTAGCGGTGTTTTGTCTGTCCTTACGTTTTGAGTTCAAATTCCGCCTAGGTTGACTTTGCCTTTTATCCTTTCGGGGTCGATATATTAAGTATCAGTTGCGTACTGAGGTCGATCTAATTGACTGGCCCTATCCCTCAAAATTTCGGGCCTTGTGTCTCGAGTAGAAAAGAATGATTGATAGTTCAGCATTGTAGAGAGCTTTTGAGAAATATTAGGAGAGATAGGCTTAAAAATAGACAATATCTGTGCGTGCCAGTCAAATAACTGATGTTTTATTTTAGGTATCGTCTGTTTGTGTGCGCTGAGATTGGTCAGTTTAGAATACGTAAGCAACAGCCCGCAGAATCAGTGTCGTACATCATGAAATTGATGAGAACTGATGTAGTTTCGAGTTCTGAAGAGAATATCTAGTTTTCTGGGATTGAATTTTTGGCAACGTCCTATATGTCAGTATATGAGAGGCCACGAGGGACTGCAGCCATAATCATTTGAAGCGACATTGGTATGTTTATTCCTGTGGTTTCCATGCAAAATGGTATTGAAGCACAATACGATTTCCTCGGTGCATTGTGGAATTGAACATCCAGGAATTTCAACTCAATGAAAGGCAAGAGCGAAAGTTGGTTAGCATTAATTGGAAACATGATATCGTTACCTGATTTTGTTACACGAAGGACGACAAATTAACACCTGGTAAAATTGACTGTCATTTTCGAGCTGAAAATAAACATCACCATTCGATCCCTTGACTCTCTCGTGGTTTATGGGTGTCAATTAACGCAGAATAAATTCATCACTTTTTCTTTATCTTGTAAAAAATAATGGTTCCATTTTTTAAAATCCCGACTGACTAAAAGAACGAATTTACTTATTAATACGGACAGCAAAATGAGTTATCACACAAATTAAACCCAATCAATTGATATATTAGTAGCAGGTCTTATCAGTCGGTTCGATAACATCGATAAAATCGTTCGAAAAACTAAAACATAAATGAGCTGAAAATTACATCAATGTTTAAAACGCAGACATGGTTTTTTATTTTTTTTTTTTGAGTAATCTAAAACCTATCTCTATACACGCTGTTAGCTATTTAGTATTTATGTATGTATATGTCTTTCTCGGTATCACTTTCTCTCCCTCCTCCCCCTTTGCCTCTTTCTCTCTCTGTCTCTATATATATATATGTATACATACATACACACACACACACACACAC
>NC_068989.1:93644673-93646207 GCF_001194135.2 Octopus bimaculoides
ATATATATATATATATATATATATATATATATATATACATACATATGTATATGTATCTCAGTGAATGTATTTATATATGTATGTGTGTGCGTGTGTATCTAGAGATAACGAATAGATAAATGGATTGATAATATGTAAATAAAAATAGACCATAACAGACATAATTAGTATCGACATTTCAATATATAAGTGCACACACACACATATATATATATATATATATATATATATATATGTACAGATACATATATATTTATGTACATATTATATACATTTTTAAACACACTCGCACATTAGTTTACAAATATATGCATATATATGGGTGTGTGTGTGTGTGTGTGTGTCTGTGTTTATATAAATACATACATACACTCTAGACTAAGATACAGACACACAATAATAGAGCAAGATATATGTATTGTGACAAGGTTATATGCGTAGATCAATCGATAGTTTAAACAAAGAAGACCAGAATACAAAGAATAGCGCCATAGGCAGGAGAGAAATCGAACAAGAAATAAAGAAGACGTGAGAAAATGAGAGAGAAGGGGTGGGTGAATCTGAAAAGGAATGTATCCAGAGTGAGTTTTATTGAAGGAGACAACACCACTGGAGTTTCGAATGTCGTGTAGATAGGACATAATTATGATATAACCAAAATTTGTTTCAAATCTTTATAGCTTTGGTTTTCTAACAATTTCCTTTTGTTTGATTCACACCAAAGACTGGTAATATCAATTTCACACGTAGTTAAGTTTCTTCTGTTATATTTAATTTGTAGTTGAAGTCACAATGCCTTGGTGTTGTTAATGATATTAACTGGAAACAGCTTACCGGAATTCCGTGGCCGTTTTCTTATATCTAACATGCAAATATATTCACAAGAACTACCAAGTGCATTTGATCCTATGTGTCATTACTTAAGCGGTTGGCATCACCGTTTCGTTAACTTTTAAATACTGTCTTCGATTAAGAATGAGCGACGACAACTGGGCGAATATAGTGTGGTTAAAATTTCTTGTGGATGTGCATGGCTTACTGGTTAGGGTGCTGGATTCATGATCGTAAGATTGTGGTTTCATTTCCTGGACCGGGCGACGCGTTGTGTTCTTGAGCAAAACACATTATTTCACATTGATTTAGTCCAGCCAGACACCAAAAAACGACTAATCTTGCAACGCACTAGTGTCCCGTCCGGTTGGTGAATATATAAGCCATGAAAACCGGGAAACCGTCTTTACGAGTCTATATGTCTCGGGAAGGAACTTTACATCTGTTTTCCTGCCGTGAAATAGGCTAATTCGAAATCCTTGACCGGAGAATATCGACTTTTGCATTGAAGACACCTAAATCCATAACATGGAGGTTCCTCAGGCTTTTTGAAAAGATGTTGGGAGTGATTATATCGACCCCAGTGGTAAAGTGGTACTTAATTTATCGGTCCCGAAAGGATGAAAGGCAAAGTCGATCTCGGCGGAATTTGAACTCAGAAGATAAACACAGACGAAATGCTTCTAAGAATTCTGCCAGCTCG
>NC_068989.1:93647146-93652798 GCF_001194135.2 Octopus bimaculoides
GTCCCGAAAGGATGAAAGGCAAAGTCGATCTCGGCGGAATTTGAACTCAGAACGTAGCGGCAGACGAAATACCGCTAAGCATTTCGCCCGGCGTCGCTAACGTTTCTGCCAGCTCGCCGCCTTCAGTTAGTCCAAGAACGTGTGTTACATATCTGCATAAGCTTGGGTATTATGGACGAGCAGCTAGACGAAAGCATCTCCTTCAACCAATTAATATCATGAAAAGAAAGAAATGGGCTAAGGAGATGTCAGAAAAATCCAATTCATTTTGGTATAGAGTGATTTTCTCGATGAATCTAGATTTGCATTATTTTCAGACATTGGACGTGTTTGGGTTTGGAGGCTTTCCAATCAAGAATTTGATTTGAAACAACTCCAACCAACTGTGAAACATGGCGGTATCTCTGTAATGGTATGGGGAGCTGTCACCAGCAATGGTCGTTCTGAGCTGATCGAATATGTTGGAACCATAAACTCTGAAAAAGACATCGAAATACTTAAGCAAGGACTACAGCGAAAAATGAGTTTTTTATTCATGGAAGATGGGTCTCCATGCCACACAGCGAAAAGGAATCAACAACGGCTGACTGAAAATGGGATCAAAAAGCTTCCTTGGCCGCGCCACTCTCCTGACATGAACCCAATTGAAAATCTTTGGAGCATACTAGATAGAGCTATACGTAAAACTCGACAGAAACCTAAATATAAAGATGAATTGTTTCGATTGTTGCGTGAAAAGTGGGCAGAAATTCCACAAGGGACAATCACAAGGCTCATCAGTTCAATGCCAAAAAAAATTTCTGAATTAAAAACTGCAAAGGGAATGTCATCTAAATACTAAAGTATGTAGTCCTACCTATCGATTACATTTAAAATGTTCGCTTTGCGTATTAAATAAAAGATTTTGAAAATTAAAGGTGTCTATTTACTTCCTGTATGTCTGTATATATATATATATATATATATATATATATATGTGTGTGTGTGTGTGTGTGTGTGTGTGTGTGTGTGCGCGCGCGTGTGTGTGTGTGATATAATCAAAACAGCTTTACATCAAATTGAACAATTTTGTAGAGTACAGTTTATCAATCTTTCAGAAGAATAGAAGTGAGAATAATTTCGAAGTTTCGGCGAGCTAAGCCATCATCTGACCGTCCGATGACGACTTAACTGACCGAAACTTTAAAGTCATTGTCAATACTATTCTTGTTAAAGAATATGTATATATAAAATTATATATACATGTATGTATGTATATATATACACTCACAATCGTATCTACATAAAGTGAAAGTATTTGTATTGTTATTTTTGCTGGTCTCTGATAAACAAACAACCAATCTTATTTATTCGCCCCCATCTTGAAAGATGATTCGTTTTTAAACATATATTTCTATTTGTAAATATGTGCTGGAACTATTCGCTGTCAGTTGCTTTATCATCGTGTTTATTCAATGTTCACTGTCATTTAACATCTTCTGTTATCTCTCTCCCTGTATTTTTTTTTAACGAGGAACACTGGGTAATATTTCTTGTGAATGACAATTTTTGTGAACGTATATCTTTCTGTCGAAGAGAAAAAAACACATAAAGATATCAAATATAAAAGACACAAAAAGCGTAGCTTTCGGTTGCTTCCGCTTTGCTGCTGGTGTAAATTCGAGAATTCTATATGAAGTAGGATGGCTTCTGTTATTTTCCGATAGATTTTGTTTCTTTCTAAATATATAATGCGTTTATTCCTCTGCATCTTCTTCAGGGTTTTCACTTTTAGTTTTTCATTTATGTATGTGCTTATGTATTTCACTTAGTGTGTACATGTGTATGTGTATTTGTATGTGTGTACGCGAATCAGTGATGTTTTACTCTAGAAGTGTGTTGTAAGCTTTGGCTTAAGCTTGAGCACGATTAAGAATTGATTGTGCGATGCATTAATTCACATACATTTAAGTGTGGACAAGTATGTGTGTTTTAAATACATGCAGAAGTATAAGTGTATGTGTTAAATGGAAAGTGAACGAGTGAAGATAATGCGGAACAGGAGATACAAAAAGGAGAAATGAGAGGGAGGGTGAGAGGGAGAGAGACAAAGTGAGGGAAGGAGGGAGAAAAGGTGTGAAAGAGAGCGAGGGAGAGAAGGAAAGAGAGGAAGAGAATAGAAAGAGTTTCACTAAAATAAATCATCTTAAAGTTATGGTCTTGGAATTGGTAGCTAGCGATACATTTAAGAGGCACCAGATTGAATTTTTATAGAATATTTAGCGGGTTCAATGAAATCTTTGCATGCTTCTTAACTTAGCTTACCAACCACAGAATCGTAGTGGAAAATGGATTTTGAAAATTAAGATAAGAAACCTCAATGTTGTATTGCATGTGCTCTGGTATTCTGCTACCTCTACAGTATGAAGCGTTAACACATTCATAGAAGAGGTCCTAGAGCAGTGGTTTTCAACTAGGGTCCACATAACCCATGGCCGTCCATAGAGGATTTGGATTTTGTTATTAAAATTTATCTGTAATAAATTGGTTATATTTCTACAATACACCAAACATTATAATAATTTTATTTTATGCAATTCCGAATATTATTTAATCACAAAAATACAGTTAGGTTTATTGTAACATCGAATGGCTATGTGATGGATAATGGGAATAAAACGAATCAGCCCTCCTTCCGAAATAGAGAAAACATAGAGGTCCAAACAAACCAAACAAATTAGTAAACAGATACAAAACACAGTGCTGTAACTGTATGGAATAGGAAAAGAAGAAATACTCTACCGGAAGCATTTGGACTTTCTTCTGATTACCAGTTTTGGAAACACTGAAAATAAAATAAAACAGAAGCATTCTGAGTGATTCCCAGTCTCCTTTAACTGTTCAATTAATTAAAAACAATTTGTCTGTTAATCTATATTTTATGGTTTTTGTCAAGGCAAGGAAGATGTACCTGTACTCTTAACCCTCAGGCTCTGAGGTTGAAGAGATCGATGTGATTGATGAATTTGGTACAGTTACTTGGAGGGGTCCCAAACCATTGCACAAAGGCTAACCACAAATTTGTTTTCCGTCAACAAATCATCCTACATGCGCGACACATCGTGCTGTCATTACCTTCTCATCCATTGACCGTCCTGGATTCTTCTGCTTTTTCCGCCATTTCAGTATTTGTTCACTCAGTAGGCGATGCCTTTCCTGCAGCAATGCTTCCGAGATTTCTGACACCTTCTGCTTAGTTTTATGCAGAAGCCTAAGCAAGGCAGCATCGCGTGGCTATCAGTATACACTACTAGCTTCTGGGAGCCATAAGTGAGAGCTATGAGGCAATCGGAGCCCAATGCTCCCGACCATGTCTGAATATGCACGCTTGAAACGTTGACAGGGGTATAACCCCTTACGCTCTAAACAAAACACCACGTCGCTCAGTTTAATTAACTGAAATTAGAGAGATTTTTGCAAAATTTATCGACCCCGAAAGGATGAAAGGCAAAGTCGACCACAGCGGAATTTGAACTCAGAACATAGCGGCAGACGAAATACCGCTAAGCATTTCGCTTGGTGTGTTAACGACTCTGCCAGCTCGCCGCCTTAAAGGAAGTAACAATAATGGTGATTGTGACTGTTAATGACCATTTCTATTACTTTTATAATATTGTAAGTTAAAGGTCACAAATCACGATTGATTCTTGTAGAGGAAAAAATACTGAAAGGGTTTTGGAAGATAGGGGATAATTTCGGTGTACACTTTTGAAAGTAATCGAAGGTATCGGGGAGGCGAAAGTATGTTTGCATTTGATGCGAATGTATGTATATGGTGGTGAGGCAGATGGCTATAAAGATTTTGTGATTGTGTGCAATGCGTATTGAACTGAGAATCGGGTAACACTGCTTACTGTACGATTAGGTTTAGGGCTTGGCGGAAAGAAAATTCTACAAATTTGGAACTTTGCGCTTCCATACACATCAAAATAGAGAGAAAATGATGTGTAAAGAATAGTAAATTGTCTGAATGAGCCCAATGTATGGTAACGTGATTATTGTTTATTGTTGCACAGGCGTGGCTGTATAGTAAGAAGTTTGCTTCCAAATCACATGGTTCCGGGTTCAGTCTTACTGTGTAGCATTTTGGGCAAGTGTCTTCTGCTACAACCTCAGGTCGAAAGAAGCCTTGTGAGTGGATTTGGTTGACGGAAAATGAAAGAAGCCCGTCGTATACACCCCCCACACACTCATATACATGTATATACATACATCTATGTGAGTGTGTTTGCGTCTGCGTTTGTCCTCCACCACCGCTGGATAATCTGTGTTGGTTTGTATACTTCCCGTAAGTTAGCGGTTCGGCAAAAGAGACTGGTAGGATAAGTACCAGACTTAAAAATAACAGTTACTGGGTTTGAATGATTCGACTACAGAACTATTCAAAGAAAGGTACAAAGATAGTCAACCCAGGTGAGATCTGGCCCAAAGACATACGGAATTCATTCCGATGCTCTCCTGCACATCTTCTGCTTCCATTAAAAAACCATGCAAGCCATCGTAATTACTACACATAATATCTAGGCGAATATGTACCTCTACAAAAACTGGTTGTACGACTAGGTAGAACTAGTCATATTTCCCCCTCATCATACCTAAGCGCAGTTTGAGAGATAAGGTAGCTTAATGGCTCTGTCATGAACAAAGATGTATTTTGATTTCTTCGTTGTAGTCATATGTGTCTTCATGCAGCATGCGAAAGCCATTCTTCTGATTTTTTTTTTTTCAAAAAATTTTAGTTACCCGTGAACTCGTTCTTGAATGAGGGTTTATGAGCATTAGTCGTGGGTGGAATGCAAAAGATTTTCCTTTTACGTTTCACATACTGTTGTTTTCTATCAGCAGCACGTGTAAATCGGTTTGGTATTTCTTTAATATGCATTACAATTTATTAATTATTTGTTAAAATAATATGGTTTAATCCCTCCCAAACCATATTGAAACATTCTCATAACGAAGTGTTAAGAAGGAAATATTATAAACACTTGTAGATATTTTATTGCAAATTTCTTTTGTCATAAAACAGGAAGCCATATAGAATAGATTCGTATCTGTTGCCATGGCATGAAGGAAAAGAATTGTTTCTAATATATGGGAAAATAATGCAATGAATATTTTCAACGCTAAACCTGCTCTAGAAACACTATTTAACTAAAACATTTGCATTTCATCCATGCGTTTGTGAGTTCAAATTTCACAAGGGACGACTCTGGCTTTCAGGTGAAATGATGCAAACCGAATAAATCTTAATGATGAATAGTAGTCAGTTCGTTAGAATATAATCCCTGACTTTTTACCGACATAAAATCAATACTTTAAGAGTGAAGGACACTGAATAAGCATAAATTGTTACACCATATCACTAAATGTTTGACAATATTTACTTCATCCTTGTGCGCAGAGACGTAAAAATAAAATAAGTTTGACTTGGTTTATATTCCCTTTCGGTTTGAGACAGTATGTATTACACTAATACGCATAACACTTTAATCCCTTGTGCATCAGCAAGAAATCAATACCAGCTATGTGATCTTCTTGTCTTATAGAGAAGAAAATGCACTTTAGGTTTATATATATATATATATATATATATATATATATATATATATATAT
>NC_068989.1:93653633-93656133 GCF_001194135.2 Octopus bimaculoides
ATATATATATATATATATATATATATATATATATATATATATATATATATAACTAATTTAGAGACGACCACCATTCCACAACTTAGTCAGGGAAGAACCCGTCCAAAACTATGCTGTGAGACACATACCATAAAAAATACTAATCTGCAATTTTGATAATATATGATATTGAACAGTAAGATTATTACAATCATATAATATATAAGAGCAGATACTTATACTTCAGAAGGCGGGATATAATAATAATAGTATTAAATTTGACCTGAGGAGTGACTGCTTTTGGGAGTAAAATCATTTTACCGTTCTAATGAACGTGGCTATGGTTTTCTTATATGATTTTATATAGTCCTAATTCAGTCATGAAACACGCGTACTCGATCTACAAGTACTTACTATTATACATTATATTATTGTATTAATTTTTATTGTTCAATTTATATTTTATTTGATTTTTAGATTAATATTTTTACGATGAATGTTTCTTTGTATGGTATTCGCGGTGATTTTAAAAGTATTTGCTCTTATATATTATATATCATATCATTAAAGATATCTTTTAAAGTATATGAAATAGAACCAGCGAGTTAGAACATCCTTTGCCTCTCTACGCTCTGAAACAAATGCCTGTAAAGAAAATTCCTGTGATTACACGTATGATTTCATGTCACATGTTTGTAGGTTATAACGGTCATACAATGGAGTAGAGATGAGGCTTTAGAACAAGAGAGGAGGATACACGAACGATTAAGACCATAATTGTTAAGCGTAACTTATAAAAAAACATTCAGCTTGGAAAAGATGTGAATTATGAAATATTCTTGTTTACACACAAGTTGATTAGTTCAGATTTTCATATATGTAAGGGGAAGCCGGACGAAATACTTAGCGGCATTTCGTCCGGCTTTATTTTCTGAATTCAAATTTCGCGGAGATTGCCTTTCATCCTTTCGAGGTCGAAAGTATATGTACCAGTTGAGTACCCTTACTCGAAATTGCCGGCCTTGTGCCGAAATTTGAAACCAATATAATAAGTAATTATTCTAATCAATGTTGTACACGTTTCAATGGATTTATACGTTTATGAAATAGTTATCATTTCTCCAGCAATTCAAGTTGAATACATGCCAAGAATGAATATATATATATGTAAACGTATAAGTGTGTGTATGTATACATATCAAGTGAGAGAGAGAGAGGAAGGGGATAGGGATAGGGGGAAATGGAGGCGAAAGGGCAGAGAGAGGGAAGGAAATAAAGAGTGGTGGGCAGATGGAATAGATGCCAGTGCTTGCCTTGTACGCTATCTGTGCAACTTGTAGAGGTAGAGATAAAAGGCAAAGACGTCGTCGGCAGAAGCAAATGCGACATTGCATTCTAATCAACGATTTTAGAAGGCGTTCGTAGAGTGCAGGTGCTTGACATTTAAGCTACAACACAAGCGAAAACAATATAATTACGCTTACTTTCCATTGCCACACGACACATATCAAGATGAAACTAAAATGAAGTGTAAAGGAGCCTAAATCTTCTGAATTGAAACCAAATTTATGATAACTACATTACTAATTCCGAAAGAATGAAAAAAATACTAATGACTCGAATAAGATCTGGAATCAGAACAGACGGAAACCTAAGTAAGTACTGTTTGCATTCATTCTGACGCCGTACTGCACTCAAGTTTCCATTAAAAAGTCTTCCTAATCAGTGGAATTGCTATACATCGCGTCTATATGGATAAGCACATCAACAAGGAAAGCGTTTTGAGAAATTTGAAATGCCAGATGAAAAGAAATGTCCGAGAAGTTGGTAGAATCTACGAAAATGATAAAAAGTTGAGCGATATTAATAAAGATTTCAGAAGAAAGTGTCTGGGGGAAACTTTACTATCCAGGGTAAAGCTACAATAACGTAAAAGCGAAAAGGGAAAAAGTAAGAAATTGTCAAACACATGGTGCAGAGAAGGCAAAGAAATGGCAGACGGGGGTGACAGAGAACACACACGTACATACTTGTACACGCACACAGAGATGGCGGCGAGCTGGCAGAAACGTTAGCACGCCGGGTGAAATGCTTAGCGGTATTTCTTCTGCCGCTACGTTCTGAGTTCAAATTCCGCCGAGGTCGACTTTGCCTTTCATCCTTTCGGGGTCGATTAAATAAGTATCAGTTACACACTGGGGTCGGTATAATCGACTTAATCATTTGTCTGTCCTTGTTTGTCCCCTCTGTGTGTAGCCCCTTGTGGGTAGTAAAGAAATAACACAGATGCATTATATGTATTAATTTTATCTCATTCACACATATATAACACACACAAATATATACTCACACTTCCGTATAATTTTAAAATGATGTTTGAGCAAACGGAGATAATCTCGATTTTATTGCACGTATCTCCAATGCCTACGATACACTAACCTCACTGTTTCTTGTCATATTGTGGCACTCCATCGGTTACGACGACGAGGGTTCCAGTTGCTCCGATCAACGGAACAGCCTG
>NC_068989.1:93661133-93662694 GCF_001194135.2 Octopus bimaculoides
TTCGACAGTCACGTACGGTTGGTGCACAGCATTCTGGGACACCAGTGTTTCGACATGTGTCTCGTCAGCCGAATCAGCCGGGATTCTGAACTTAAACGAAACATCTCGCTTTAGTTTTGTTTTCAATAAAAGGAATTGTTTGCTTATCGGTGCTTATATTTGCCAACATTACCCCCCCCCCCAAAAAAAACAACAACAAAACAGAAGCGTTATTTTCACCGTCCACTGGGCTTCCTCACAGTTTCGCTCAAGCGAACCTGAAAACTCTTGGTTACAAAGCGAACTACACAGGTAGGTCAGTACCTATAAACTTTTAATCATATGTAGATAAGCGAAGGTGTGGCGATGGGGTGAGAAGCTTAATTCCTAACCACATGATTCCGGGTTCAACCCCACTGCGGGACACTTTGGTCAAATGTCTTCTGCTTGTGAATGGATTTGGTAGACGAAAACCGAAAAAAACCTGTCTTATATATATATATATATATATATATATATATATATATATATAAGGATAAATTAAATATAAAGATATTTTATTGACAATCAAATAATCTATTTATATTATATTTAATTTATCTTTATTAGAATTATACCAATATTTATATGGTATCCAACTGAAGTACGAGTGAATTGGATGTTAAACACACCACTTCGAAGGGTTTCTTCTCCTCAGTTTGTTACTTTATACATACATACATACAAACATACATAGATATATACGTGTATGTGTGTGCGTGAGACTTTGTGTCTGGGTTTCTCCCGTACGTCTGCTTAACAACCGGTGTTGATTTGCTCATGTTCCAGTAATTCTTAGATTGGTAGTAAAAGAGACCGGTTGAATATTTACCAGACTTTGAAACGAATATTTGTACCGGAGTCGATTCGTTCGACTAAAATGCTAAAATTCTTCGAGGCGGTGCCTCAACATGGCCGCAGAGTAATGACGGAAACAAATGTCTTTCTTAATATTCCCAATTTTATGTAATGGCAAAAATCGTTATTTGCCCAACAAATTATTTAGTATTTTACATTTTGCATCACATAAGAGATAAAAATATTTATTTTCAAAACATTATGTAGTTTAAGTTTTACCTCATCAAATTTTAGTTTATATCTCCTGTAATAATGCTCTAAATTTCTACTATTATTATTTATTGCATAATTATTTTCATTTAAAATAAACATTTCATTATAAATAATATGAATTTCTTAAACTAAATATTTTGTTATATTAAAATATAATTTCTTTGAGCTGACGTTTCAATTTTGAAGATCTTTCGTAAATCTTTTCCCCAAATATTCTAAGTTTTCTACCTTCGTACAACTACATTACTTCCATTAAGTATATAAATATTTAAGTATATAAACATTTAAGTAGTATAATTTAACATTAATTTTAGGTACTATTTTTTCTAACCTTATCTAATTTCATCGGTTACATATTTATATATCAAAGTATTAGTGGTAGCTTTGTCCAAATGTTCGAATGTTAGACTCTGTATATATGTTTTTCAGCCATGAGTGTCATCTACCTAAATAAAGTTTCACCCCCCCCCCA
>NC_068989.1:93663634-93675217 GCF_001194135.2 Octopus bimaculoides
TATATATGTATATGTATTTATATATATATATATATATATAAATGCGTATATACATACAGGTGAAATTTATAGAAAAACAAAACATGAAGACAGGTATATGAACAACAAGAAAGTGTATTAGTTTGTCGCTCAGGAAAATGAAAAACTTTTTTACGTTTCGAGCCTTCGCTCTTCAACAGCAAGGAATAAGAGAAAATAAACAGAGAGAGAATGAGAAAAAAACAAAAAAAACTTGTGGATTCTTTCTTTTATAGGCAGACGGACTGAAATTTTGGAGGAGGTGGCCATTGCATCTACATTGACTCCAGTACTCGTTTTGACAGGCTTTTATTGACCTAGAACAATTGACGGCAAAGCTGATCTCGGCCGGTATTTGAACTCAAAAGGCAAACAGCCGGAAGAAATGTTGCTAAGTATTTTGTCCAACAAACTAATGATTCTGCCAACTTGCTGCGTTAATGATGATAGTAATAATAATAATAATAATAATAATAATAATGATGATGATGATGATTACCAATTTCGACACAAAGTCAGCAATTTTAGGAGAGAGGATAAATTGATTACATCAACCTCAGTACTCAACTGGTACTTATTTTTAAAGACCCCGAGAGAATGAAAGTGAAACTTGATCGTGGCAGAATTTGAACTCAGAACAGGAAGGTGGAGAAAAGGCCGCAAAGCATTTCGCCCGGCGTGGTAACGACTCTGCCAGCTCACCGTGATAACAAGTTATAATGATAATCTTTACTACTATAGGAACAAAGCCTGAAATTTGAGGGGAAGGGACTAGTCAATTGCATCGACCCCAGTGCGTAACTGGTACTTAATTTCTCGACCCTGAAAGGATATAAAAGAAAGTCGACTTCGGCGGAATTTGAACTCAGAACGTAGGGGTGGACGAAATGCCCCCAAGCACTTCACCCAGTGTGCTAATAATAATAATAATGATATTAATAATAACAATAATAATAATAATAATAATAATAATGATAATAAGGATGATATTAATAATATATACATATATGTATATATATATTATATAAATATATACACGTATACATATATACATATACATATACATATGCATATATATCATACTTATTCATACTTAAATGCACACATACATACATACATACACACATACATACATACATACATACATACACACAAAACCACACATAAACACACAAACCCGATGTTTCTGTATATAAATAGTGTTATACTGAACTAGATCTTTATTCACTCACCCGGGTGACTTAAAATCTGAAATTTTTCCCCAAAATTTAATTTATATTAAAATACACCATATTTAATATGTTGCATTTCATCTCGGCTTTCACCTTCATCTTAATCTTTTGATCTCTGAAAATAATTTTTAATCATACTTTTACATATTATGAATTTATTACAGTTTTTTTTTATCACATTTACTTATATATTTTCATTAATTCACTTATTTTTAATTCTTTATTGTTAAATTTTTTACGTTTTACACTCATATGCTCTTATATCTACGGGGCTTTTTTTTATTATATTTATTGTAAGTTTGTGCACACACAAACACACACAAACACACACACTTACACATAAATATGTATATGTATGTGTGTGAATATGTGAATATGTGAATATATATATATATATATATATATATATATATGTACATATTTATGTATGCACAATATATATATATATATATATATATATATATATATATATGTGTGTGTGTGTGTGTGTGTGTGTGTGTATACCTATATATGTATGTATGTATGTATGTTCGTGTTTGTAGACATGTTATTTTCTTTAAACGTATATATTTTTGCTTCTGTCTACCTTTTCCGCCACTCATGTATTACATGTTAAACATATAGATTTTTTGTTTTTTACTTCATTCGTGCGTCTATATCTTTGAGTATTTAGTTTTACTTTTCTTTATGTCTGACTGTTTATTGCTTAACTGGGAAAAATATCAATTTTTTAAAAAACTTATGCAGCACACATTTTTTTCTCTTTAGAACTGCCTGCTGTTAACTACGTCATTGCAGGTCAAGTTTTGGTATGAGAAAAGTTGTTGGCCATAGTTCTTTCTTGTATAATTTTTTTTAACGGTCTTCCTGTAGTTTCATACAACTTGTGAGAACATAATTATTTTTTTTTCTTTATAGTGTGATTTCCTAACTCTGGAATTATGTTATGTGCGTCTATTAATATTTAAATATTATCATCGTTTACTTCTGCAGAAGTCTATATTAGCACTTAATAATTCACTAAATGAAAATTTATAATAATTTCATTCTATAATGTTTTATAATTATTCTAGTGTTGCATGTTTGCACCTGTTCAGATCGTAATTTTCACAGATCAAAAGCTTATGATCAAGGTAGAAGTCTAGATTAAATGCAATATTATTATTAAATATGAAATATTTTAATATAATATGGCGTAGGATGTAAGAACGTTAGATTTCAAGTAATCCAAATGAGTGTAAAAGAAATTAATCATTCATAGAAGATTTGCAATGAATTATTATTTCTTTTTTTTGGAATTGGTTATTCTAGCCACGAGGCAAGCGTGTTTTCTATTTTACTTGTTTCAATCATTCGACTTGGCCATACTAGGGCACCGCCTTGTTGAAACAAACCGACGCCTCTACTCATTTTGCCACTTTTACTGAATCGCCAGGTTACGGCGACGTAAATAAACCAACACACTCCAGCACAGACCTACACATATGCAGGTGTCGGAATGGTTGTGTAGTTAAGAAGCTTACTTAGCCACCAGGTGGTTTGAGGTTCATTCCATTGAGCAAGTGTCGTCTATTATATTTGCAGACAGATCAATGCTTTGTGTGTAAATTTGATAGACGTAGACAGTGTGTATTTGCCTCTACGACTGTATTTGCCCTGCCACCATTTGACCGACCCAGTTAACATCCTGTAACTTCGCAGTTCGATCAAGGACAATAGCATGAGTACTAGTCTCGAAAAAAAAACCCCGCATGTAATAAAGTTAGATTGTTCGACCAAACCCTTTAAAGTGGCGCTTCCGCATGGCCGCAATCCATTGAGTAGAAAAATAAAAGATACATACATTCATGCATGCATACATACATGCACACGTGCACACGCACACATATGTACATAGATACATACAAACACAAATACACACATATATATATACACATATATACATACTAGCATACATACATAAGGAAATATCAACCAAGTACCTGATGCAGGAAAAGCAGTAAAATGTGACAACCGATGCAGGATTTGTGGAGTTAACACCGCAGATTTCACCCATATCACAGTATTACCTAACGATGAGACATGACGTTGTAGCTAGGACACTCTATAATGAAATCAGTCGGAAGGATAATCTCGAGGAAAAATAAATAAGAACCCACAGTATGGTAGAAGCCATAGCCACTTATAATGAAAAGGAATATGGTGGAATGTACCAGTGAAGACTTCAATAAAATGTAAGCACAACAGATCTGATCTCATGATTTGGGATAGAGAACAGAAACTGTACAGTTGTGGCAATTAGCTGCTCAGTGGATGATAACATGAAGCTGAAGATCAGTGAAAAAGAGAACACCTACACTGAACTATTGAGAAATCTGCGGTTAATCTATCCAGATTACAAGTTAGGATTTATACCTGTAATTATTGGGGCCCTGGGATATGTAACACACTGCCTAGATACCAATCTTGAGAAATTAGGCTTCTCAAAACCAGATGGGAGAAAGCTAATTCGAAGACAACAGATTCAATCCATAACTGGAACTGTAAAAATCTGTAAAACTTTCCAGAAATTTATCATCTAAATATATATGAGCATGTCTAGATATGTAACTATATGCATGAGAGTACATACATAAAGCAAGACATACAATTCTGCATATATGCATACATGCAAACAAAAATACTGTGTGGTTGATGTTGAAATTCCAATGAGGAAACTTTGAATCTTGGTTAGAAACCGGTTTTTTCTCTATTGGCGAGAATTCTTGAAATAAACTGAATAATGACATACATACATAATACATACATACACACATATAAAATCATCCTTATTTAAACATATAGAATTTAAGCAAAAATATCAAAAAATAAATCTTCACTAATTAAGATGTAAATAAATAACAAGTTGTTAAAATTACAGAAACTCAAGTGGAACCAACTTCAGTAATGCTTTACGTAAGTAGCAAAACGATACGTAGCCATCTACGCAACGTACGCAACCTATGTAGCAGAGATTGTTCTTGGTAACTGTGAAGTAGTGAAGTGTCTTGCCGTTACTTTGTTTACCGTTGCTTAACAACCGTATCTCCATTTATTGTGATGCCTGCCATTTAATCAAGATCTGCCGTTGAACATTACTCAAGGATTAGCCGCCGAGTCACTTGTACTGCACTCCTGCTGCCTATTTAAAGACTCGTCATTCTACATACATATGTTCTGAGGGATATGACCTATTTAACGGTCGTGTTGTGTGGCACCAACAGCATCCGGCCATGTGTTGCTGTTGTGATTCCCCCGTCAGTCGTCTTTTACGGCACACAGTGATATGTAGGAGGTATTTTTTTAAAACCCCAGTTAAATAGGAAACTTCTTCGTGAGATAAGGGCCAAGTAATTGAGATCTCCTGGTCATACGATGAGGAAAAGGGGTCTGGAGAATTTCGCGATGACCAGAAAGATTGAAGGGGAAAAAAGCAGAAGAAGGAGAAGGATGATATGGATGCTAAGTTTGATGAACTGGTTGGAAGAAAGAAGCATTAAACATCAGGAATTGGAACTGTTAGAGAAAAGAAAGAAGAGAGAATTGAGGCAAGACAAGATCGCTTGTCCTGCATTCTGATCATAGCACCTAAAAGAAAGCAAAAGAGATGTAGCCTTGAAGCAAAATTTAGATTTCACATAAGGTTCTTACTTCACTTGTATTAAACAGTTGTTTCATTAAGATGAGCATCGTTCGTTTTATAATTATATCATTGTGACACATAATGAATTTAAGTTAAATTTAAAAGCTGAATCAACATCTCTTGGGAAGGTTGTAAGACGCAAAGAAAATTTTAGAAAGAATAAGTAAATGAATGGAAATCAAACCGGTTAGTGTGTCTAAAAATAAGGCGTTGAAAGAGAATGACTCTCCTCATACACAATAAAATATGCCTCAACACATGAATTTACATAAAGAATCTTGTAAATCAAATACAAAAACGAAATTAAAAGCTGTGTTTATCTAAATGAGGATTTAGATTATTTTACACTTAATATTGTTCATCATGAATTATGAAATATATGTGATGTGTATGCATTTCAGCTCTCATTTAAAACGCTCACGTGCGTGCACACGCTCACACAGTCACACACACACACACCACACACATACACAGTTTGATTCGCCTCCAGGCATCTTAAAAATCCGTTTGCTCGTAAAATATACTTAGCTTATCAAGCTTAGATATGCGATAATCTGTTATCTAAGCCGAAAGAGCAAAGTTCCTGTTACAAGCTCACGAAATATTAAGTAACATGGAGCCGAACCTCTTTCGTTTGTACAAATATATACACATGTGGACATATATATAAATATACATATTTACATACCTACATGCAGGCATACATACATACATAAAACATACAAATACTGCACATATACACACATACGTGCAAGAATACCTTGTTGATGTTGTTGAAATTCCAGTGAAGGAGGCTTGGATCTCGGTTAGAAACCGACTCTATCGCTATTGGCAACAAATCCTGAAATAAAACTGAATAATCACACACACACACACACACGCGCACACACACACTGACACAGGCACACGCAGACAGTGTGTCGTATGTATACAAACAGAAATACGACTATTTCTCTTAATTATCTTCACATAGATTATCCTCGTCCAGTCTGCTTCCAGTGCAGTGGTTCATAGCTACGTCTGTACATTGTAGTGTTACAAGTTATATACGGAGTAAATGTAGGAGAAATTATAAACACACGTTCTCTCTAACGTAATGCAATGAAAGGTTCCCTGGCGATCTGCTGTGGTTAAGCATCCAATTGCTCTTAACGCATCCAATGCAGAGTCTTAAATTATCAGAATGCCGAAACGGACGTAGGAACAAATGATGTAAACGTGTGTTTATTTTTCATACACAGGTCTTCACGCACACGCACACGCACACACACACACACACACACACACACACATACACACACACACACACATACACACGCACATGTGTATATTTAATCTAGATTTATTTGAGTGAAATTTGAAACGGTGATACTATTGTAGAGCTTATATTTAGTTCAAAATAACTTCTCTTTTGAATGATTATTCTTCATGGCCTTTGAATTCGGCGTATCAGTGGCAAACACACACACGCACACACACACACACACACACACACACACACACATACACACACACACACACCATACAAACACACATACATGCACAAACCTACACATATACATACATCATACATATGTATACAATAGAAAAGGCATCATTTGATGAATCGGACAGATTTTATCTTTCACATTTCTTTTCCTTCCACATCGGAGTAGATTTTGCAGAAACTGCTGTTGGCCGTTAACAGTTTTCTGAAAATTCAATTGTGTTAGAAAAATGAATTTTCTTTGTAGTATTTTGGTGGATCATAATTAAGTAAATGTGTGAAACATTTCATTTTGCTCCTCTTTTATTATAAACGTTTTAAAGAATAAAGCATCGAAAGTATTTTATTTAATTAACCAGTACCATATTGAAATTTTGCTATTTGGATGGGCATTTAAAGAACAATTAATTCGTTCAGTTTTTCACAGTTCTTGCCAACTTTATCTTCATAGGAGATTAAGCAAATTAGCAATATTTTATAGCTGGACATCTTCTGTCAAATAACGCATAATTCTATTTATATCTTGAGAAAAATCAAACAAAGTCAGGCCAAACATATTCCAGATTAAATTAAATAATCGAATAACTATTAAATTACTAATGGAATTTGTCTAAAATAAGACAATGGCTAATGTTCAGAATTATTAATCGGAGAAACAATAAAAGAGTAAAACTACATACTTTATCATTACCAATGTTGGCACATCTTATATTTTGCTTATACAATTCTCTATGAGAGCAACAGACGGTCAGATCAATAAGATGTCAACCTAGCATTACAAGAATCTAAAGATCGCATCCATTATTAGAACTATTCTGTGTGAAACCTAGAACTCAGAATAGTGAATGCCTGAAAGAGCAAAAACTTAAGATTACCGAATTTTGAAATATTTTATGGAAAATAATAAGAAAACTGTTTTAATGACTTTAGTTCTGGTTTTAAAAGTAAATTGATTTGAGTCATTAAATTAACTTTATTTTCTTACGATACGACGAACATATTCGACCGCTAGCATACCGCTATAAATGGAGAATTACAAGTCTTACAAAACTGAAGGAATTGGTTGGGCAGTTTTCTTGCTGGAATGAAATTGCTAACAAAAAGATGTTTTGTATCATTTTTGTTAATAAGCCTGATACCAACAGTGTTGAATACATCAAATTGTAGAGCATCAAAATAAAATTTCATTTATATACAGTGTACTAGTGGAAGCGAGATGAATTGATGAATTAATTTTCCCTCTCCCTAAAGAAGAATGACTTGGAAGCCAATCGACTGAAGAAAGCAATTGAGGAGATAGACATGACATCTAAAATCAAAGCAATGAGCTTGTGGTCGATAAAAGAGTGCATGCGGAATCCTTGCGCAAACGAAGTTTAATTCAATGCTTGCTGTTCTTAGGAGGAACGTACATTTTCAGTGGTGAAACGCTTGTAATGCTGAGATACTGATGATATGGAAACGGTTTCCGATATTTTGATGGATTTTGAGTAGTTCTTGCAGTTTCTGCGTTGGGCTAAGTAGCTCTAATGTATATATGTTACCTGTATCACATAAATGCTATCTATATTCTTACAGCTTCATTGAATGTACCTTTCAAAATTAAATCCGTTTACCACTGAAAGAGATATTTAAACGAACGTAAATTTGAAGATCCCAGAACAAGACCGCGTGTAGTAACTGAACACCAGTCGATATCACGAAGCCAATCTCTAGTAGATTCTGTGGGTTGACTACCGATGATCTTAATCTGCGTACGCATTACTGCTGAACAGCAATCACAACACCGCAGTCTGGACATTTTCTGATACCTTGTACACAGTTGGTGTTTCTATGCCTCTCTAAAATATAGTATTTTTGGACATTAAAATAATAGAATATTAGCTTTAGAAGAGCGATATGCAAAAGATATGAGGTGAACTGAGTAAATATTCCTACTTTTCTTTTCTTTTTTCTTTTCTTTTACTTGTTTCAGTCATTTGACTACGGCCATGCTAGAGCACCGACACCAATGGTCTTTTTAAAGTCGAAGAAATCGCCCCCAGTATATACTTTTTGTAGCCTAGTACTTATTCTATCGGTATCTTTTGCCGAACCGCTAAGTTACAGGGATATAAACGTACCAGCATCTGTTGTCAAGCGATGGCCAGGGACAAACACACACACACACACACACACACACACACACACACACACACACACACACACACAATCTCCGAAATTATACGAAGAATATCAGAAACCGTCGTGTCTGATATATTCTAGACGGTGGTAATTTGACAGAGAATTTCACTTTTGTGCAGCAGATCGATCACCACGACAAAGCTCTCTCATTGGATAAAGCATTGCTCCGCAACCTTTGTTTCAGTTGTGGTATACTTATACTCTTTTCAAAATTCGGGGGCACACCTGAACTAAAAATATTACTAAATGTATAGAGGAAAAAACCATATTCGTGTAACATTTCAGCACACCTAGCATCATCTCGTGGCACACCAGTGTGCCACGGCATACTGGTTGTGGAGCACTGGTATAAGGATACCATTCGATATATATTACAATCAACTTACAGGGGAAAATATTATTAGACAGTGATACAGCAGAATTGTCCCGTCCAGGTTGGGGAACCTATACGCCAATGAAACCGGGGAACCGGCCCTTATGAGCAAAGCATTGGTAGAGAAGGAACAAACAACAACAACAACAACAGCATACAGTAGTATAGCCTCACTTGTCAGAACACAATTCTCCCGCTCTCTTTCTTTCTCTCTCAGCTAGTCTTTCTATTCATTTCTTGAGAGAAGTGGTTGGGCTAAGAAACAATATGAAATACGCCTTACTTCCACTCCATTGTTTCAGAGAAGCAATTGTGCAAGACCAATAATTTAGGATAGTCTTGGCTGCTATTTCAAGCAATTTACCCTATACACCCTCTAATATGTAAAAGAGGAAGTTATTTTGTTGAACATCGACAATTGCCGGATTTACTGACGTCAGCTTAGTGTGGGAAATTTTGTTAAGCAATAGACGATGGTTCATGGAGGAGGAAACGGGATGTATGCAGTGATCTTATTTCATTACTCCCAAGAGATGATTGGTGTCAGGCATTTGCACTTAAGAAAAATGTGACAGGGGGTGAAAGGAAAAACTGGCAGCGATTCAGTTACTTTTATAGATATACTTAAATAAGCTTCATTAGAATAATTTTTGTTTGTATGTTTCAAGTAAGATTACTTTATTTTTTAAAATGTTAGTTTTTCTTTCAGCTTTAAATTTATATTTTCAAGATTTCATTTGTTACTCTGACTCAATTTATTGGTAACAAATTTTCATGCGCCTGCTTACTTCTCTAGTTATTGAATTATCTCGTTACTGTTTATCTTAAATCAAATATTTTTATAACAATTTTTCAAGTTTCTTCTGATTAAATTAAATTAAGCTATATCTCATACAATATGTGTTTGGAGTCAATAAATTAGAAATGGCAAAGATGGTCTACATGGAATAGCATAAAAGAATGATGTATTTCGTTTTGGCTTTATCAGCTCGGGATTCCATTTTCAAAACATGGCAGTAATTACATTACTCTTCGTCTTCGACGGCTGCTAATTAAGGAGCAATAATCGGTTACAGTCAATTGATTTAATCTCTCCTGTACATCGTCCTCCTCAACATCAACAACAGCAACAACAACAACGACATCTGGACATTGATGTCTCGAGTCGAGGAGTCAGAGGAGCGGTTACCCGGTTTCCATGGCATAAAAGTGACCTGGATCACAACACACAACCTGGATGGGGCGTCAGTTCGCTCCACGAGCAACGTGAAACGCAGTGTTTCTCTCAGAAACACAACGTACTACTCCATCCTGGAATCGAAACTACGGCCTTGCAACACACTGGGCCACGCGTCTTCATTCTTCCCTATACAAACATTCACGTATAATGTCACGAAATTCATCTCTATTGATTTCATTGGATGATGATGATGATGATGAGGAGGAGGAGGATTAGAAATTGTTGTAGTGAACTTTCACGGTAGGTGCTTGTATTGTGCATTTAATCTATACAGTAATGCGTGTTTAGGGAAAACAATCGTTAATTTCACAGTATGTCGGCTATTTACAACGATTATCTGCAGCAAACTCTACGGGATACAGGAAGGTAGGAATCTGTGCTACAAAGTATTTATGTATGAGATATGGTAGGATAGAAACCAACGATATTCTTTTATAACACGATATAAATCGTGTGATAAATACGATAGATACCCATAAATTGTATACGATACATCCAATGATTATGGGGAAAGATAATCGACTCACTTGGAATCTTGTCTCTATCACATCTGTTTATCTACTAATGTGCTTAAATACATGCATATAATATATATATATATGTGTGTGTGTGCGTGTGTATGTATGTGTGTGTGTGTGTGTGTGTGTATGTGTGTGTGTGTAATATACATTTATATATACATATACAAATTTATATATATATTATTTTCACTTGTTTTAGTCATTGGACCTTGACCATACTGAGGTATCATCCTGAAAGATATACCTTCCCATACCAGGAATCGAATCCTGGCCGTCTAAGTTTAAATAACTGCACACATGGCGATTATATATATATATATATATATATATATATATACACGTATATATATATATAATACATACATATATAATATATATACACGTATGTATATGTACACACACAAAATAAAAATAAAAATAAAAGATGGCAAACATGGAAAGAAAGCAAGCATTATACAAGAATCTCTATATTGCAGTCATCATTTTCCTCTGTTGCTTCTAGATATAACATTATGGAAAACAAGTTGATACATAGTTTGATTAACTACACTTTTCTGTGTCTATAACTATATCATCCACTGCTCCTTAACAAAGAGGACCGAGGCAGGTAGTGTAGAATATAGAGACTCCATATGTTTATAAAAATTAGGAAGAGAAATATTTATGTAAAGCTAAAATATTCATGTGATTTTTTTTGGTTCTTTGACATGAATAGGTGTGTCTATAACTGAATTCCGGGAGGCAATAAATGTGTCACTATGAAATGATATTCTTATATCGGAATGATTATTCTGCTATATATATATATATATATATATAACACAACCCCACTATTTACTGACTTATA
>NC_068989.1:93675626-93679844 GCF_001194135.2 Octopus bimaculoides
ATATGTATGTATGCATGTATGTATGCATGTATGTACGTGTACGTGTGTGTGTATATCTATCTATCTATCTATCTATCTATCTATCTATCTGTGTGTGTGTGTGTGTGTTTACAAAATATATAATTGATATACAAATGTTCTGTTACATATTGAATCGGTATCATAGTCTTGACGTTCGTAAAAAAAACAAAAAACAAATCTACGTTCAATTACGATGACTTTGAGCAAAATCTCACACTGCGGACATTATGTATTTTTGTTTTCTTTACTTCAAATATGGCGGAAATGTACTGTTGGAAAAAGAATGAAAAAAAGCGTCATTTAAAGCAAAGAGGAAAGTTTATAGCTATAAATTTCCGGCGAAAACAACCGAATTATTATAGTCGTTTACTGATTCCAAATGAAACACAGTATTAAATATGGAAGTAAGACTCCGAAGAAATAGTTTAAGAAATTGCCTTCCATGTAAACAATTCAGAACGTAACTGATTGTTTGGCATTTTGACTTAAAGGTACAGCTAACTCTTTATTGCAATTGACGTAATTTCGTACGAGTAATTTTAATGGGGAAGAGGAGAGAGACATAAACAAAGTCAAGATATTTTTCAAAACTTTTACGCATCTGAAATAATTTCTTTTTGTATTCTCTGTAATTATTGCTTCTCTTGTGAAGACGCGTCGTTTGGGGTTAAGAGTGTTCGGCTCATGACATCAGGTCATGAGTTCGAAACTCGGCAGTGTGTAACTTTATTTCACGTTGGTCTAGTCCACTCAGCTGGCAACAAAGAAGGTGAATAGCCCCTGTATTTCAATAAGCCAGCCGTGTCACACTCTGTGTGCCGCTGAATCTCTTTGAGAACTACTTTGTGTAGGCGTGTCTGTGGAGTGATCAGCCATTTGCTTGTTTCCGTTGATCGCATCAATTTGAACACTCGTGCCGTAACTGATGGAGTATCTGTTATTTTTTGTTATTTCTTGTCCACCCAGCTGGCAAAAATTAATAGTACCCGTTTTTGAAAAGATCAGCCTTGTAACACCCTGTGTTACGCTGACTCTCTCCCAGAACTATGTTAAGGATACACGTATCTGTGGAGCGCTCAGCCACTGGCATGGAAACTTCCCGAGCAGGCTGTTCCATTGATCGGATCAACTGGAACACTCATCGTCATAACCAACGGAGGACCATTGCTTCTGTTGTAGGCGTAAATAAATAGAACATTTGCTTCGTTATTACGAGGTCCTGGGTTCGATTGCTTTTTGTGGGAGCTTGGAAAAGTGATATTTTCTATCACTTAAAATTACCCGATACATTGTGAGGAAAAGCGGGTAAACGGAAATCGTATGGGCGAGTCCACCAGAGGGGTGGCATCTGTAATTGAAAGATTCAGCCTTACCTGTCTGTATCACGCTGATTTGGCAAAAGGGGTTACACCCATATTTATTCGCGTATAACACGCAGCACTATTTCATATTTGATTTTAACAGAAAAGTGTGGCAAAGGTAAAATTACGAAAGGAAAATTTGTACCAATATTTAACACCAAATTACGAATGCGACTTATACAGGAGTAAATATGATGCGTTTAGGTCAGATGTGTTTTTCTATTAGTCAGTCACTTACACACTAATTTTAAGTGATTCTTCATGATTTTGATCAAGTACGTGAAGAGTCAGAGTCGGAAAATTTTGATCAAGTTTCAGTCATTCGTTACTATTTCTGTCGCTTATTTTATTTGCATTCTCCATCTGTTAATGATATTTTGTTTGTCATTAAAGCAGTGAGCAGGGAAAAATTCTTAATCGTCCGTTTGTACGTTCCGAGTTCAAATTCCGTCGAGAAGATCTTTGATCTTCAATCTCTAAGGGTCGATAGAATAAGCATCAGTTGATTACCTTAGTAATCAGTTGATTACTAAGGTTGATGTAATCGACTTAAGCGTTCCCAAAATGTGAAACCAACATTTTGTTTGTCATTTGACTCGTCCAAACTATGTTCCTATCCATCTATCTTTAAATAATTTAAACAAAAATGACCCCAGAGAAATAACTCGAAGAGGAACAGTGGACAAATGCCGGTATGTTAAATGCCTTGCAACAAAAATTCTTAATTTATTAAATCTCTCACTGCGTCTGGAGTATGTAACATAAATGGCAGTTATGACAAGTTCCACTTGAGAAGGGGAGAAAATCTGTGAAGATTTTAGAATTTCCCCCAAAATAGATTAAAGGATGAGATAAGCTTATAGTCTGCAGATCAAAAAATATTCGTGGACAAGTGTTTCCAGATCTATACTCTTCATCGTCAAGGCGGCGGGCTGACAGAATCGTTAGCATGCCAGGCAAAACGCTTAGAGGTATTTCGTCTATCTTAATGTTCTGAGTTCAATTTCTGCCGAAGTTAAGGTTACCATTCACCCTTTCGAGGGTGATAGAGAGTAAAAAAAAAAAACAATTATGGTCTCACTGATTTGCATTATTGAAATAAAAATGAGCAAAGAGAAACAACACCAAGAGATTATCCCCCTGCATTGGGGATTATGGTACGTCTTCTTGAAGAGTAATTATAATTATTTCTAATTTTAGCACAATGCCAGCAATTTTGAAATCAGCGGTCAGTCAATTACGAGGTCAACAAGGTTCAAATGGTCTTTATTTCACCGACTTCGAAAGAATGAAAGGGAAAGTTGACCTTGGTGGAATTTGAACTCAGAACACCGAGACGAACGATAGGCCGCGAAGCATTTTTGCCCGGCGTGATGACAATTTTGGCAACTGGTCACCTGAAGTGGTTTGATGGTAATAAATCAAGAACTTATTACTTCATACGCACAAACACACACACACACACAAACATGCACACACATACACACACACGTATACGATGTTTGTCCACTAGTGACCGAGGAAAGACTTCACTGACCATTAAAAACATTGTGCACTCAGACAGAATCATACTTCACACTTGTAGCTCCGGTGGTGACTAATGAGCTCAGATCTTGATGGACATATACACCCGCAGACACTGTAGACGAAAGTGCCCCCGTTTTCTACACTCGCGACGCGTTTTCGAGCAGCTCACTTAAATTCTGCAAGAAAAATGCATGTTTCTTCAAAAATACCTACTTTGAAATACCAGCTGAGTAACCTGGGGTAACGTGAAATTAAGTGTCTTGCACAACGCGCCCACAGGAATCGAACCTAACACACACACACACACACACATGTGCACACGCATACACATGTATGCATACGCATTGATACCTACACATGATTTTATAATTGAAAACAAAATTTAATAGGAAAAAAATTAAGAAAACATACAACTCCAACAAAATCTTAAATAACTATTTTGACATCCATTGTAAATAGATTTGATACTCGAAAACGCTATGCGATCCGGTGCAAACATTTAGGAAAAAGAAATTGTTCACGAAATAAGACATATGTAATTATTGAACCTCGCTTAACTTCCTTCGTTTTCAGTAATACGATTATTAAAATTTTACAAACGGAAGCATGCAAGAATCATAACATGGAGACATTTCTGTTTCTTTATCTTGGATTTTTTTTTTAATATAGAATTTATCTAAAAATTTCATAAGCTCCTTTATTAATTTGATATAGTTTCGATATCGACTTGTGTCGTTTTGGTTATGCTTTTGTGTTGCTATGACAACAATCTATTTAGCGCCTATTTTCAACAATAATTTGCGTTAATAAATAGCCATGCGGAACGTTGAATAAAACATCAGACAGGAAGTAAAACTAATGGACGAAAATAATTAAACAGCAAGAAAAAAACGAGATAAAAATCAAAACGCATGAGAAGATATCAACGTAGTTTTTATGCATAATTTTTTATATGTGATATAATTTTTCCTTATTTATTTTTCCCCACTTTACTCTGGTCAACAAGCATCAAGAACCACAACAATAACAACAACATCGAGAAAACAAACACAACAAAACAACCGACACAACAACAATATCAGAAAATGTGACATCAACCGCATCAAATTCATATAAAATCTTGTTTTCTCATCTAAAATATTGAGACATATTTAGTCTGTACTGTAAGAAGTTTGGTTCCCAACCAAATAGCTTCGAATACAGTCCATCTGCATGACACCTTGGGGCGACCAAAACCTTGTGAGAGGATGTGACAGATGGAAACTGAAAGAAGCTCGTCGTATATATATATATATATATATATATATAT
>NC_068989.1:93680736-93683420 GCF_001194135.2 Octopus bimaculoides
TCCTCCTCCTCCTCCTCCTCCTCCTCCTCCTCCTCATCATCATCATCATCATCATCATCATCATCATCATTATCATCATCGTCATCATCCTCCTTATCATCATCATCATCATCATCATCATCACTAGAACCACTATAGTCATGATGATTATGATGACGCTGCTGCTGTTAATAAGGATGATGATATTAATCCACTTCTCCCTCCTTTTCCTCCTCGTCATCATCATCATCATCATCGACAGCAGCAGCGTCTCTTTCTCTCTACTGCATTTCTCTGTTTCAAACTTGCTTTTGTTGATATTCTTTTTATTCTTTTATTTGTTTCAGTCATTTGACTGCGGCCATGCTGGAGCACCGCCTTTAGTCGAACAAATCGACCCCAGGTCTTATTCTTTGTAAACCTAGTACTTATACTATCTGTCTCTTTTGCCGAACCCTTAAGTTACGGGTCCGTAAACACACCAGTTCTGGTTGTCAGTGATGGACGCTCGACCATGATATATGGCAGCCTGTTTTGGCGAAAGTACGGATAACATTTGACTTACCTTTAAATATATATATATATATATATATATATATATATATATATGTGTGTGTGTGTGTGTGTGTGTGTGTATTTATTTGCGTATATTAAATGTAAGTGCAACATAACGACCGATTTCCATCAAATTGCCAGCTTAATCTTTCATATATCTAATATTAACGTCCCATTATGTGTTGCCAGACTGGAAAACCCATTTTGTTTATATTTCCGTATATTTTGTTTTGTAAGTAAAGAGTGCCACGAAACGAGCGTCTGTACCTAAATACCATCATCATTTTAAACTTATATGGAATCAGTTTTGGAAGAATTTACCTGAATCTGCTTTACCATAATATATTTTAAATCCGTCATTACTGCCGGTTGCGTGACTCTTTTGGAACTATTTCTGAATTCGAAATAATACCGATGACAACATTATAAAAGGGAGCAAATTACGACAGTGAAAAGTTTTAACTCAATTCCATATATTAGAGTTCTAGCTGTCAATATTCAAATTCCTTCTCACCAAATCAGTCTATATCGAAGAGAAACGTAACGCCATCAACGTATCCCCAGAGTAAACTCATTCTTTTACTTTAAACAAATATTAACAATACACTTGTTGTGTTTGTAATCTGACTCGAAATTCAAAAGTTATAAAGGATATTGAATAATAGAATGTTAGTGATCATGAATCTCTCGGCTGAAACCAACAGGATAAACGAAGCGAGTGAGTTGCAATCAGGAATGAAAATCACCTTTTGCGCTCTTTTTACACTACGTTTTCAACGCTGTTTCTGCACTAAATTTATTTCCCCAATATAGAGTATCAGGCTACTACATTCAGTAAATAGTTTGACTTAACAGCTTTCAAAACTAAGTTCTCTGCTCAAACTAGAGGGTGATCTTCAATCGATAAAATGAATTCTAGTAATATGGCTGTAGCGATTTAACTACATATAGAAACATACCTATCTCCACATTTTGAAATTGGTATTGTATGGAAGATAAAGGGAATAGTTTATTGATAGAATGTGTGTGATAATGTTAAACATGAACTAAATTTGAAAAATGAGTGTCTAACACATAATACTATTTCTAGCTAAAAGAACCGGGTCATAGACAGTTACGTTTCTTCGCCAGTGTTTCATTAAAAACAAAACAATTGGCGAAATTGTTTATGAGGTTAAATATCACCTTAAAAGTGATACAATCACCAAACTGACACTAAAGGATTAAACATGAAAATAAGGGTCAGCTAAAATTAGGGATTACATTTTCAATTGCTAAAGGCCAAATATATGTGAAATACAATTATTTCTGTAAGTTTTTGAGGTTCAATATATTCTTTAGTCTACCAAATACATACATTTTGACTCGAAATCTAATAATTAAACATTACAATCACATCAAGCAATAGAAAAGTGTAGAGGTCACTCATATATTCTAATTAGAGATTTGGAGATTTGATATCGCGTTTGATTTATTGCAATAATTATCATATATATTAATAAAATAATGTAGCTGTGAGTATTCTGTACACAGACGAAACTTTATATTATTCGGTGTATTCAATAACTAAATCGAGATTCCAAGAAAACTCTAATTTGAATACTTTCCGATAGGTTCTTTCTTTTGAGAATACAAATCTATTCATTAATTGCGATTTCTCTTACTCTACATAAATTGGCGGTGCATTCGTTTGAGAATAAGACATAATGTCGATATTATTTTAATTTTTTCATTTTCTGTGGTCTACTTTCAGATATTTACAGTGATTTAATCGAAGTGTTTAACATAATTAAAGAAGTTCTAGTTTCTAGAAAAGCTCTAAAATGTTGACTCAAAATAGAAATAACAATTTTATAAAAATTGGAATTTCCACGAATCTTGTATTGATAAGTGTACCAGAAAAGAGCCCGTAATGTCTGATAGCGGTTTGGCACCTGTTACACAAAGTGAGAGTTCTCTCCACGGCAAACCACAGTGAAAATGGCCTATTTGCTGGCCAGATACGTCACAAACACTCAAAAGCTTTAGAAGTGAAATTTGTTTAGTTCACAATACTGGTACCTTTGCATTATATATATATATATATATATATATATATATATATATGTGTGTGTGTGTGTGTGTGTGTGTGTGTGTGTGTGTGTGTGTGT
>NC_068989.1:93683508-93684607 GCF_001194135.2 Octopus bimaculoides
TATATATATATATATATATATATATATATATATATATATGTGTGTGTGTGTGTGTGTGTGTGTGTGTGTGTGTGTGTGTGTGTGTGCATAAATTTAAATATAGGATAAAATCTATATAAGAATTTATCAAGTAGTCAGCGTGAAAACCATATAAGGCAAAAATTTATAATTATTCCCTTTAAATACATTTATTTATATTAAGGCCATTACTACACGTAAATGCCTCACGCTGAGGGACACTTAAAGTCAGAACTGCCATAAGAAGCATACAGTGTACCGACAGCGAGGGAATGCAACTTGGAAATCGTCCCTTAAAAACATATTCAGCCCCAAATCATATGTTTTCATAGCTGGTGTACATAATCCACTTTCTAATCGTCAGTGCAGGCATAATCAGAATACATAAAAATGAACAAAATTCAACATACCAGACGAACACCAAATGTATCCAACACAGCACATAGAAATGTTCACACATATCTATGTAAGAGACGAGCTTTTCAAATTACATCTTGGTACACGTGTATATTCGGAATAATTCAGTACTGAACATATTCTGGTTAAATTTAAAATTTTTACCTAAAATACCTTTTTACCTTAAGCTTGAAACAGAATCTTGTTCACGATTAAGCAAAAGTTTAATTCATTATCTTTCTTTTGCCCGACAACAGCCCGTGTTTTATTTTTCGGAGTTTTTAAGGTGGCAATAGCGTCTTTAGGCGTCTATTTTTCTAGTGTGCGGAGATGCTTATAACCAATCCCTTGTTATTTGTTATAATTATGTATATAATAATAACAATAATAATAATTATTATTGTTGTTGTTGTTGTTGTTGTTGTTATTATTATTATTATTATTATTATTATTATTATTATTATTATTATTATTATTATTATTATTATTATTATTATTATTATCATTGTTCAGTAGTTTTATTTTTATAACGTGCTTTCATTTCACTACCGAGCGCAGCTCTGTGCGCCTTGGGTATGTGCTGTGGTGCTCTTATGGTTACTGTATTGAAAGTGTTTTGCGTAGAATGTGTGCAGTACCCAGTAGTGCAATTTTCTGTATGTTATATATATTTGTAAATCCTGGT
>NC_068989.1:93688466-93691381 GCF_001194135.2 Octopus bimaculoides
ATATATATATATATGTATGTATATATATATATCCATTTAGTTTTGTTTAGGCAAAAACCTCATAATGCGCTCTTAAAAGCTCTTATAATTCTCTTTTTCGGCCACTGACTCCAGGGTAATTCGATGATATGGTTATGTAGTGTGGAACTCTTTTCATCTAAGGATAAATATACCAACATAAATAACATAAATCTGATAATAACTTGCGGATGGAAACTCAGGGGGTTTATTAATGAATTCCAACGTTTCTGCACCTTGCACGTTCATTAGGTAACAATTTTCCATATTCATAAAATATTACTTTAGATTACTCTTAATGTTTACGAATTTGAAGTCTTGTGAAATTGTTTTCAACTTCGTTTTTCGGTGTTTGAGTGTCCAGTGGTTAAATCAACTGAATTCTAAGTTCATTGAAATAATGTGGGAAGTAGCTGCGTATCTCAAAGATCCATGTGTATACGTCCACGTAAGTCTCAAGGAAAATAAGCCTGACATAGCGTAACAAGTGTAACAAAGCTGGACATTATGAATTAGAAGTGCAGTCCGCCAAATAGGTCTCACGCAGTTTCTATCTAATTTTATTCACAAGAATTTGACCTATTCGAAGCTTTGATATAAAAGGACAAGACATATTTGTCCGACATGTCAGAACCGATGTAAAATCTGCAACTTCGTGTTCACAAAGCAAACATCGTAACCATTCAGCCATGCCTGCGATACTACAAACATACAGTAGCGACAATACAGACAGAGTTACGCGTTTGTTGCTATCTCAAGCCATTTCGTTGAGGCTAACGTATGAAACTATGAATACATAGAAACTCAAAAAAATATAATTTCATTTAATTGTTGCTGAAAAATTTCATAGGTTTTACACAGTATAATTTAATTTAATTGCTGCAGTTGTCATAGCGATGTTACAGTACAACTGTCATCCATGCTTCAAGTTTCGTAGCGAAACTGAATTGACTATTGCTCGCATTCCGATCAGCAATGGTGAAACATCATGTCATTCTTTAATATTTCTATTAAACAAAATCCCAAACAGCAATATATCATTTCGTTAACAAACACTGCGTTTAGCGGTTTATAAAGTGCACTTGATTATACGATGCATATCAATGTTCTTTCTACTCAAGGCACAAGGCCCGACATTTCTGGGGAGGGGGCCAGTCGATTAGATCGACCCCAGTAGTACGCAACTGGTACTTAATTTATCGACTCCGAAAGGATGAAAAGCAAAGTCGACCTCGGCAGAATTCGAACTCAGAACGTAGAGACAGACGAAATACAGCTAAGGATATCGCCCGGCGGACTAATTTTTCTGCCAGCTCGCTACCTTAGATGCATATCACTTTTGGCAGGTTTTCTTTTGAATAACCACTTGCCATTATTTACATTTGATGGATATTTGTCCTCATCTTTTTTGTTGTTAACACAACGTTTGGGTTGATATACCTTCCAGCCTTCATCAGGTGTCTTGGGGAAATTTCGAACCTGGGCTCTCATTCCTAAGGTATTATTCGATGTTATTATTATTATTATTATTATTATTATTATTATTATTATTATTATTATTATTATTATTATTCAGGTCAGTGCCTGGAATCGAACTCGGAAACTTGGGATCAGGAGGTCTGTTGTGTTCGTTTAAGGTAACACTTTATTTGTCGTTGCTCCAGTTCATTCACCTCTCAATGAATAGACTTGCGATGTCCAGGAATGTCCTGAGCTTGGTTACTTACATGTCATGGAAACCGGATATCTGGCTCTAAGAATCAGAGAACTCGCGACAGTGATATCCAGAGGTTGTTGTAGTTTAGTGGTAACTTGCCAATAACCAAAGTTTCGACTGTGCGTTTTAGAAAACGCAGAATAACCTTTTTGGCACATTCTTTTAGAGACAAGAGATTTAGTAGGATTGAATGGCCTGGATCGAACCTTGTATCAAATACCTTAATACGGTACCAAAGGCCTAGATTATGGTACAGCCGTAAACATTTTATTTGTTTTTACTTACTGCAGATTGAAGAAGAGGCAGTGCTTAAGTCTTCTGAAACTGCTACGGTAAATAGATGAAGAGAGAATGCATTCCATTGGCTCAGCTTTTTTGGATGGGCGTAGTGGTTTCTATTAGATTTAGGATGGGTTTTTGAGAAAACGAGTGATGGATGAGAGGATGAGAAACGAGTAGAATGAAGGCGCCTGAGAGGAAGTGAAATGAGAGAGAGAGAGAGAGAGAGAGAGAGAGAGAGAGAGAGAGAGAGAGAGAGAGAGAGAGAGAGAGAGAGAGAGAGAGAGAGAGAGAGAAAGAAAGAGAGAGGGAGAGCAAGGAGAGGGAGAGAGTATTTATGTGTACCAGAGGCTGGAGCGTGTCATGCTAAACAGTTGCCTCATATATTTTATCAAATCTACGAAGTCGAGCTAAACTGGTTTACCTTGACAATGACAGAGCATCAATGACCCTCTTCCAAACAATTGGAATGAAATTTATATGGCATCAACATCATTTGTGAACCATATTTTATTTATGATATTGTTTGCTATAATTTCTTTCAACTTGAAATGGATGTTTTGTTTCGTTTTAAAATCTTTCTCTTCATTTAAAAATCCTTAATGCATTGGATCGTTCCCACCCCACTCCTCTGATAAGTCATAAAAAGAAATTCGCTGATTCATACGTATATACATACATACACACACACACACACACACACACATATATATATATATATATATACATACATATATATATATATATATATATATATATATGCATATATATATTTATATATATGTGTGTATACATACATACATATACATAAATGTGTGTGTATGTGTGTGCATGTGTGCCTCTCTGTGTGTATGTCCGTCTTATATATATATATATGTATATATATATATATGTATATATA
>NC_068989.1:93691675-93694175 GCF_001194135.2 Octopus bimaculoides
TGTGTGTGTGTGTGTGTGTGTGTGTGTGTGTGTGTGTGTCCATTGTGTGTTTTTCTATGAAGAACAATAATCTTTGGAAATTCAAACCCAGCTGGAATTACGGTTTGAATTAGTTGAATTACTTGAAATATGTTTCAACGTGACATTTTGACAGTTGTTTACTTTTGTTGTGTGGTTTTCCTAGAAAATATTAAAAATATTAAAAAAAAAGCAGTTATTTTTCTTCTTGATCACTAACTATTTGATATCAACCACAACCACAACAACAGCAACAACAAATCCATAACCATTTCTGAAGAACAGTTTTATGACGATGTTTTATGAAATAAAAGTTTCACACCAATCTTTCTGAACACAACATACAAAATACTTTAGCCTCTGTTATTGATCATGCTGGAATCACTCACAACATTAATCAAAAAATCTCTATTGCACTTCTTTTCATCTCAATACTTTTGTTTCTTTGGATGTTGAAAAGCGTTAATGCATTCTTAAAGAAAAATTGCACCAGAATATTATTATTATTATTATTATTATTATGGTTGTTGTTTTGTTGCTGATATTTCTATTATTTCTTCATAGTTAATTCAATAACAATAATAATAATAATAATAATAATAATAATAATAATGAACTATCATTATTATTATTATTATTATTGTTATTATTATTATTACTATTATTATTATTATTATTATTATTAATATTATTATTATTATAATTTGAACATCGAAAAATATATTATAATAATTATTATTATGATTGTTCTACAAGCGTGAATCACGATTCTGCATCACTTCGTGATTTTGTTATAAATTATTGTAGATTTTCCTTCATAAATCATTTATTTCCCTCGTTTTGGAAGCGACCAGAGATGCGGTTCGCGGTTCGGTGATTGTGTTCTTGTTTGGGCCCATAAAAGAAAGTCATATTTCCGTATAGCAGTCTTTAGTATTTCTCATTGAATAAATAAAACTTTTTAATGGAATAAGTCTATGTCTCGTTACGAATATGTGGCAGTGAGTTATTTCAGTAAAAGCAACCACGGGAACAGTAAGGGTTGAAGAAAGAAGGGGAGAAAATGGCAGAGGGAGAAAAGTCATGCTCTTTCCTGATTAGAATATTCGCTGGCACTGTGCCAACACCACCGTAACCGCCATGAATACTAGCGCCAGTGAAGATATCAGAGGTGATGATGCCGTCACCTAAAATATTTGCAGAAACTAGTGCCAAAATCACTATCAATACGTCCATCATCACCACACCATTGCCACGGCTATTTAGTCACTTGTACCATTCACATTATCATTGATAACAACAACAAAGACAACAGTAATACCAGCTGTAACAATACCATTATTTCTGAATCTTAGACAAAAGTTACTCGTAGAAGAGACGAGGGCTCCCTTGGAAATGCAACACGAAATGTGAGGGGAGGAAAGAAAGGTCTTACGCGTATATTAAACAGCTGAGTTAAAAATCTAAGACAGCAGCACTATCAAGTACAGGTGTATAGAGTAAAAGGCGGGTACAAACGCCCGAACAGGTGTAGTCAGACAAGCACTTAGAGAGCATCTGTCGCAGCGCAGGTTTTGTCAAACGAGACATTGCAGTTAACTCTTATTTTAATAGTTATAGCTGAGGTAGAGTAGAAACTTTGAAGAAAGGAGTAACTCCGTTTCAATATAAATTATTCGATGGAGTTTCTATTTTCAACAAAATGAAAATCACGTAAACATATTCCATAGAGAAATTGGGCTAATTTCATTATATTACAAACTATATTAATCGTCGTTTATTGAAACTTTCTACTTGTACATATATTTATATCAACCAGGTCTCTGTGGTACCCGGAATCGTAGAGATATTGTCGAAATACCTCCTCACATGTAAGAAAAGGTGCAGAAAGAAGTAACACATCAAGGTATTAAATAATAATCAAAGCAGAGAACCGATCCGAATTCTTGCAAAATAGAATTCCTTTAGAGTCATCCAAGAGTCAGGTGTAATTATTAAACAGGAATTCAAAGACGTTGATATTATTTTCATTTCGCCATAATTGATAGATAAATACTAGCTATATATTGACCATATTCAATTTATATTCCGCTTTTCTACCAATGTTTAGGCTGCTAGTCACGAAATTAAACATCATTATTAAACTCATCAATGGCAGCATAATCATTTCAATGTCCACTTGCAATCCAACGCAGTTAAGACTACAAATCGGCGAGCAATCAGTTTGGCAATCAATATCCTAATGACTCGGCCTGTTTGGATTGTCTTTCTATGATATGCATGTTAATAGAAATCGTAATAAATTTATATACGACCATATATATACACACATATACATAAATATATATAGACATACAACAAGTTTTAATAAACGATAAATGATACAGACTGTTGTATGATGTAATTAGCCAAATATCTGTATGCAGTAAATTCATGTGATTTTGGTTTGGTCGAAGAGAAAGAATATCAGGAGATGTAAAAT
>NC_068989.1:93696144-93706144 GCF_001194135.2 Octopus bimaculoides
TATATATATATATGTATATATATATATGTATGTATGTATGTATGTATGTATATGTATGTATGTATGTATGTATGTATGTATGTATGTATATAAACGAGCAAGAGAATATAAATATGTATAGAAGCAATGTAAAGAAAAAAGAAAAAAATGGAAAAACACATAATATGAAGGCGGAAAGCAAAATAAAATATTAAAAAAAATAAACTGAAAAATCGAACGTTTGTGCTATTTTAACAAAAAAGAAAAAGAAGAGACAGGTCATGGAATTAAAAGTTTTCCAATTCTAAGGGCATAAGTTCAATCTGCACCACCGTCTACACTTCTTTATCGATTCATTGATCAATTACTAGTGACGTGTGTTTTTTTCTTCTTCCAAATATATTTAGATAAACAGTGAGAAGCTTTCTGTCTCCACCTTAGCGAATAAGAAAAGAAAGAAGGAAAGATAAGGGCTCTCTTAATACTCCATCCGATACTAAAGTAGACAAAAGCCGTAAACTAAAGAATAACAAAGACACATTGAAGTAGAAGAAGCAAAAAGAAAAAAAGATTGAAACTGAGAGTTAGTATAGTAAACTGCTTCTATTACACACACACACACACACACGTTCCCTTCTGAATGTTGTGATGTTCTGTTTAGTATTGCGAAAAATCCCAGGGGCTGTCAATATCTGCTCCTTACTCCATGGGCCCCGAAAATAATAAGCGGATACATTCTCATGTCAAGTTAAGTTAAGTTTCGATAGCGTGTGACAGTATTCCTCTGTCTCTTCTTCTTTCTATATATCGATATATAAATGGATATAAATGTAATAAGTATTCCCGGGCCGAAACTTCGAAGTCACTGTCAATAATACTCTTGCTTGACGATAATAAATTTGTACTCTACATTCATCAGATAAATGTAAAATTCATTTTATTATAACTGAACAAAAAAGAAACATTAGCATATGCACACATTAATCTCTCTCTCTCTTTCTATATATATATATATATATATATATATATATATATATATATATATATACATATAAATCTAGTAACTTGGGTGAGGCTGGTTCTGGTTTTCTAATATTTAGATTTATGGCTGTTCCTTGTAACCGAAACATGACTTTTTCTGTATTCACATTATTTCCAAATTTGTTTATGTTTTTGGTAGTGAAAAAGTTATTTCACATATACAAGTATAGTGGAATAGATAAATAGTACATACGTAGTACTTCTAACATTAAACCCACACAGGTATTTGAAAATAGCACTCGCACATTAAAACCCTTACACTTTAGTAGTATACTCCATTAAGAATGCAATCCAAATTTTTCTTCGGTTCTACTTGTTAGAATTCTGATTTTAAGATAAAATTTCTTCCAGTTTCTATTTACTATATTTTTTTCTCTCCTCATGAAAGATAGCTTCACTTTAACGAGTCTACAAATGGGTTTTCAACCCAAAGTTAGCTTTCAGTTACAGCTGGAGAACATTCTGTTATTGATTTACACATATCAGACAAATGTTGCAAAATTGAATCTTTTGTATTTTGATTTAAGAACATTTCTTGTATTCTTTTGTGTCTTCACTTAGGAAAATTGAAGTGAATATATCAGAAATACATTCTTCTATTTTTTACTCCACAAAACATTTTTGGGGTATATATTCAAAAGGATGTATAAGTTCTTCAGGCGATTTATAAAATATCAACGCCAGTTCTATATCCTGCATGATAACCAGCAGAGCAAAATTTACCCCCGGATTTCTAGTAATTCCTTACAATAGGCTGGATCTTGGTTTAATAAAACAGATTCGTTTTACAACATTTTTTAGAGCATGTAATGGTGATTCGAAACTGAAACGCTAGGTAGCCGGGGAGACATCACAATCAAACTACAGTAGTTTCAGATAATCAGCCTCTTAAGCAACCAATCAGCGTCAAACCATTGCGTGTTTCGATTTTCTAGAAACTTCTAGTTGTAGCCTATATAAAGGCGGTTTTTGGCGATAATCGTGGAATGTTGACGCAGCCGCACGCTGTTTTCCATTCTCATCATCATATCCAGTCGATGGCTGATAGAAGGCAGGGATTTTTATCACCACAAATATGCGAAATTATATTCCAGTTACGATGGGTCAGCCACAGATCGCTATATTAGTTAACTTGTCGTAAATCCCAAGCTGTATGTCTCCCAGTGTATAATTATTGCTGTTAGTATTTGTAAAAGACCAGCACATAAAACACTATGTGAAATTTTAAAAATCTGTTATTTGTTCGCGAGTGTTGTTTGTTACTTTTTCACGCAACTCTCGTAATACATTTCCATTCACTGGCAACAACAGTAGCTACCACGCCCACAACACGACAACTACCCTCGCGACAAGCATACTTTTCTACTTATTTACGGCATGCATTTCATTGTTTGTCCTTGACAATGAACAAAGCGTTGGACAGTTTCGACATTATGAATTTGTGAATTTTCTTTTTATTCTTAGAACCAGGGAAATATTTTTAAAACATAGCTGCAACTCTGTCAGTGATAATACTTCAACAAAGTTTCCAGCAAATTCCGTTTTCCCCATGGATGAATTAAATTAATATTATCACTTCTCTACATGATATTCTTTAATCATACCTTTATAAATATTACGCAGAAAAACAAGCAGAACTAGAAACGTGTTTTGATTCATTCAAATTTAGTAGAGAATATTTGGCTGATTTTAAGACTTTCAGACAGTTTCATCAAAACTTTATAAGATGTGCACCTTGAACCCTATCATTAGAATATTGTACATTATCATTATTTTTGACATATTTTCATCTTCCATGAGCTGTAACAAATATTTTACATGGGACATTATATTGCTTCTTACAATTGTATGTGCGTCACTGGTTTTTGCCAATGTATTTCTGGTTTTTGAGATACGTGACGAGACCTTATTTAAGTCCTTTTAACTGGAATCCAAATACCTTTTTTTAAAAGATTCTTTTAAAATCTGAATGTGTTACTCCTTTAAACTGCCATTACATAAAACATTAGCCCGGTTTTCTCGGTTCAGTGTTATCATCACGACAGGTGAATGTGTCATCGTATTTTCTTAGTTTTGTCATCATATTTTCTTATTTTTACATTGTTCAACGTGTTGTTTGATGTTATTTTTGAAGATAAATTTGCTGTTGGCTCAAGCTAACATCTCTTTCGTTCGCTTTGCTTGTGTCCTGCCTATTAGCACTTGGCGTATTGATTTTTATCAATTTATACTTTGGGGATGTAAATAGAGTGTGATTTATTGATTATGGAAAATTATAATTGCCCAAAACATTTAACATCACTAAGCTTGCATTAGAAAAGCGACTAAACAATTTAACACCAATATTGTGCTCTATTTTTAACGACCAACTCGTATTTATCGTTGCTAAAACTGAAAGTCTTTAGAAATTAACGTGGAATATTAGCTTCAGTTGCCAAATCTTAACAGTTCAGCAGAATATAATATATGAAGTGATATTCTTACTTGAAACCAAGCACAGGGCATCCTAATAGAAATTGCAGTGAAAATCTCATTTACATTTCTGTGAAATCTGTCTATCCCCTCTCATCCTATATATCGCAAATACGCATCTGTATAAATTTGTCCCATCTGTACGTATAGTTGCCTTTATGTACATATGTGAGGTGTGGCAGTTGTGTAAGCAACTGGATATAGAGGAGGGAAAGAGAAGAAGAGTTTTCTTTGCTTCAACACGGCAAGCGTTTGCATATGTAAGGGCATGTTTTGTTCATTGCTTCAACACCAGTATATGAGTATCTCTCTGCACACAATCATCATTCAACAAGAATAGCACACACACACACATATATATATATACACATACGCACACACACACACACACATGCACGCACGCACACACACACACACACACACACACAATTACGCACATACATATATGTATGTATATTATATACGTGATTAGAATATAGAAACTGAGAGCGAGAAAGAAAGAAAACAGAGAGAGAGAGAGAGAGAGAGAAAGAGAGAGAAAGAGAGAGAAAGAGAGAGAGGGGGGGCAACTAATTCGGTTTTAACATTGGAACGCGAAGTTGAAGCAGCTATGGATAGATAAAAGATGGAACCACTCGTACACTTGTGCGCGGTTCATTCACTCCTCTCCATACACTTTCTGCAACTTTGCGCATAGGCCTCTGAGCAGGTATCGCATTGACAGCTTTCTCGGTCATGGTCAATGCAACGATCACGTTACACACCTTCCTTCCAAGCACTGCTGTAAACAGCGGAAGTGAATTAGAACGCCAAAAGTTAGGGCGCATGCAAAGCAGACTTCAAGGTCAAATTTTAATAAGCGGTTTCACTCTGCAAGCTTTAGCTTGCTTACTATAGCAACATTCCGGATACTTTTTAATCAACCCTCGTGTGTGTAAGTGTGTGTGTGTGTGTGTGTGTGTGTGTGTGTGTGTGTGTGTGTGTGTGTGTGTGTGTGTGTGTGTGTGTGTGTGTGTGTGTGTGTAGGATGGAATTTCCCGTCGAAGGCAGCGTATGAATATTCAGCTTTGCCAAAGAATGTGCAAAAATGATTTGTTTATAATAATCAAACTGCATGTGCTACACATTAGCTCACTCTCTCCTGGAAATGAACGCTGCCTTTATAGGTCTACGGTGTACCACATGTCAGGTATTGAGAAGTAGACTGCCAGGTCTAGCAATGGAAAGCTGACCGCCAGGTCTTGCAGTTGAAAGCAGACCGCGAGGTCTTGCAGCTGAAAGTAGACCGACAGGTCTAGCAATTGAAAATAGACCGCTAGGTCTAGCAATTGATGGAGATCGCCAGGTTTAGCAATTGAAAACACGATCTTGCGATCGTGAGTCCAACACTCTAACCGTTAAGCCATGCCTCCTTACTTATATATATATATAAGTATGTGTGTGTGTGTGTATAAGTATGTATGGTTGTATATATATATGTGTATGAGCGCGTGTGTGTGCGGATACACACACGTAAATACATATGTAATGACAAACGTGTTGTAGATACGTAAAGAAAATGCGTAGCTCTGAAAAGAACAATGTTCAACTCGGCAACGTAGCTTCATTGCTTCAATTCTAATTGCAGAATAAAAATAAAGATAAAAGCTGTTGTGCTAGTAATCGATCGTAAATGATGTTATTGAATATTTCATGGCAAAATGAAGAACTAGTTTTGCTATTCTTTACCGTCACAAAGTTCTAATTTCAAGTCATATTCTGAGTAGGAAATTCAAGTGGATTTGAGCATTATGGCAACAAGGAGGAATCGAAACAAACCATTTGTAGAGAATATAGTGAATATAGACATTTTGCAAGCGAAACGATCGAATGTAAGGGCTGTATGAACAAATGGTTTAGAAGATCGCTTGGAAATCACCACATCACGTGGGTTTGGACCGACTGTTTTTCATCTTGTTTAAATATCATTTTCTTGTAAAGCTCCGGTCAGCAGAAAGCGTGTAAATGAAATTGTCCGACAGAAATAGCATAGAAACCCATCTTAGGGTTTAAGCTTTATAATCAAAAAATTTCATCGCATCATTACAAACACCGTGACACCCACATTTAGTATGAGTCTATATCTCTGTGACACGTTCAGCTATTTAGACGTTTATTCTTGCGCAGGTAATTCAGTTGCGATCAAACGACTGAATAGTCACCGAAAATCAGAACTCCGTCAAAAATGATACGTTAGAATATTGTATAACAAATACTATGTTGACTGTTTCTTCTGTAACTTTCATGTAAAAGACATATAACAGTCAAATTGGTTTCAGATTTTGACACAGGGCCAACAGTTTTGTTGGGTCAGTGGCGGGGGGCTAAGTCAATTAAATCAACCCCAGTGCTCAACCGGTACTTATTTTATTGACCCCGAAAAGATGAAAAGCAAAGCCGACTTTGGTGGCATTTGAACTCAGAACATCAGAACATAAAGGCGGGCACTATTTTGCTGGGCATGCTAATGGTTTTGCCACCGTACCGCCTTAAATGCGGTATATACTGGCTTCAAATTTTGGTAGAAGGCCAGCAATTTCGGAGGAGGGGGTACGTTGATTATATTGACCCCAGAATTAAAACTGAAGCTGTGAGGTTTGATCATGACTCGAGTTTCATGAAAAGCCATCGGTGCTAGATGGGTCGAAACAATCGTAGTGATTAATAAACATTCTCGTGTTTTCCATCTTCCATCTCTTTCATTATTCAAATACCCAACGAACACTGTGAAAATGAATGTGCTTTACTGGTAAGCTACCAGGTGTATACCGTGCAATTTATTATGTAGTAATAATGATAATATGCGTGTGTATGTTTGTGTGTTTATATTTATATATTTTATTTTGAAATAATTGCATGACATTTAATGTGGAAACAATTCCCCATGAAGATATTTGTGTCCCAAATTGTATTCTATTAAAAATATATGTAAGTATAACAGTTTAAGAGTTTGGTGATTAATGCATCTTACGATCGTTTCGCAAAAGTTTTGTCATTATAATGGAATTCATCATTGATACACATTGATAGACAGTACTTCCGCTCTTCAGAGATAGAGAAGGCAGAGTCTGTATAATATAGCGAATATTATTTTAACCCCCCCCCCCCCCCAATTTTTTTTTTTTGAAGAATAAATTAAAATTTAGTGGTTTTGATTTTGTCAGGTAGACTTTGGTATAGAAATTTGAAAGTTTCTATATATATCCTTAGTATGTTCATCTCGGTAATCCATGACCATTTTGTGTGAGCGGTACCTTATCCTGCATTCCATATTTCATACGTAGAACATTGATTTTGGTGGTCAAAGTTTTACTATTATGTTTTTATGTGTATAACCTGAAGATACCAACTTAAATTTTATGTTTACATTTATATAACACGTACGTGAGGATTCATAGATACATAACATACAAATAATTGATGCGGAAAAAGAAGACTTTGATGCAAAGGCAACTGCGAATCTTCTACAAAAAGAATATTTTACACACGCCTAATGATGTATGAAGCGATATTTGGTCAACACAGACCGACAGAATCCCTAGAAATGTGAGGTATCTGTATGAAGGAAGCAAAAGTGAATCTAGAACTCGGCTTGCTGAAGAGGCAGTATTTTGAACCCCCAACCTTTTGGTTTATAACACTAATAACTGCTCAATTTTCTTCACAATTACCTCTGGTGTTTCTTCTTATCCCTCAGTGAATGACGAAGCACTGAGATAATGATCCCAGTGAAACATTAATTGTCAAGGATTGGAGCCAAGGATTTTGGTTTATAGGGAGCGACTTAAGATTGAAAATATTTTCAAGTCGATAAAGCGTTTCACATACTTTAAACGAGATTGAGAGAGAGGGGGGAGTAAGAAAAGCAGAGACAGAGATAGAGAGAAACAGCGAGAGAGAGAGAGAGAGAGAGATAGAGAGAGAGAGAGAGAGAGAGAGAGAGGGAGAGTGTTAAAGACAGAATCTTGATTACTAGAAAATCTTGATTCTAATGACGCGAGTTTGCTAATTGTATTACGTATGTATCTATACATGGGTCTATTTTTTTAAGTAATAATACTGTATAACTGTAGTCAAATGAATATTTTATTTTTTCCTCTCAGTATTTTCCTTGTTTTGTCCTCTCCCTCGCAATATTCAATAATCTCAGTTCTGTATCTGCTGCTCTCAGAACCCAATTACATGTTTTCCTTGGTAGGAACAGGTGTTGCATTATGGAGAGGAATGCGCACAGAATCTGTTAGTCTGAAGTAAGCAGAAGTTTTCTTTTCTATACAATAAAATTTTAGTGCGTCATTGAGAAGTCTCTGAGGTTTTGTTGGCATAGCAACTGTTTCAATTGAAAATATATACAGACATAATTATCAAGAAGTACAAACTTAACTCTGTGTATGTATAAATATCTGTATGTGTTTGTGTGTGGTTGTGGGAGTGTTTTGTTCAGTACGTGTACGCTTGTGTAGATATACATTCATATATATGCATGTGTATGCATGTATACATGTCTGTATATTTGTGTATTTGTGTGTGTAACTGTCTATACACATACGTACTTACTTAATATTTATCTATCTACCTACATGTGTGTACAATATTCATGCATGTGTGTGTGTTTATACATATACCTATATATAAATACAAAAGCGCGCACACACACACAAGCTCACACAAATACACATATTTTATGAATCTACCTAGCTATACACAACTTCACCACTTATTAGTTGTTAGTGCTCAGTATACTTATGTATATATCTATTATCTACTTATGTATCTATAGATGTCTGTCTGTCTGTCTGTCTATCTATCTATCTATCTATCTATCTATCTATCTATCTATCTATCTATCTATCTATCTATCTATCTATCTATCAATAACTCTGTGTGTGTATGTGTGTGTGTGTCTTCGAGTTTGTGTTTGTACTCCACTACTGCATGAATCCGGTTTCGTGTTTTTATGTCTCTGTAACTAAGCTCTTCGTTAAAAAAGAAACGATAAAATAAGTGCCAGACTTTCAAAAAATCTGCTATGATCGATTCGGTCGACTAAGATTCTTCAAGGCGATGCCCCAACATGGCCACGGTTTAATAACTGAAACAAGCAAAAGATAAAATACATCGTATATACCCATTCACCCGTCCATACATATATAGCTCTGTATATACATACATATATATATATATATATATACACACAAACATTTAAATCTATGCAGGCGTTTTATAACTACATCTTTTTCTCTTTTACAATTACTACTAATTACTGCTTCAGTTAATTTGAATTAAGGACATTATTGGAAATTCAAGAAAGTTTCTATCGAAATATTTTTGCAACTACTTCACGTTAACAACTGATTACGATTGGTTCTACATCCATAACTTCAACTTTAACAGTCAAACAGCGTTGCTTGTTGAAGCGAATATCACTATCCGCATCTTGATGTTATTTGTCGTCATTGAAGTTGTAATTATCGTCAGCGACAATAATTATAAATAGATATAATTAGAAACGAGTTCCGAAGAAACCCTTGTTGGCGCTATATGGATCTCCAGCCGCTTTCCACAATAACTATCCTTGTTGTTTCATCGATGGTGCTCTATAGTAATTGACTCATAAAATAAATGGCTGAGTATTCCGAGTGTGTAGGTAAGCGTGACTTCATACTCACACCGAATCAGCGTGAATAACTGGTGTAACAAAGCTGACCGTTCGAATTAGAATAATGGAGCGCCAAGCTGGCTTCCGCACAGTTTCCGTCAAATTAATTTCAGTAACAAGACCTTGCCTAGAGGCTTTAGTAGACGAATATTCTCAAGGTGCTACATGCAGGAACAGACACATTTCTTACAACAGCTCGTATTAAGGAAATATATTTACTGTGATTACACGTAAACGAGATTGTAGAGAAAATCAAGATTCAATCCAAACTTATCAAAATGAATTACTTTATTACTCGGTATTCTTCCTCACAAAAAGACCTCGTGTTTTTTATGGATCAATAAAAAACGCGATTAGGTAGCTGCCGACGTTGAAGTGACTGGTGACACTTTCGCATTTCAAAGTTTACAGTTTTACAGTATAAATCGTCAATTCAGCTTATTCTTAGCGATTATTGTATAAAGTGCGCTCCAATGTATACAATGCTATAATATCAACGCAGAGATAGAGATAACATTTTAAAGGAAGTGTATATGAAAGGTGAATTCCTATTTTGCCATTTGTGAATTCCTGTATTGCCGTTATCGTCGGTGGATTTACATGCATCGAGATTTGACTTGCCAAAACGTCGAATTTAAATTAGACAGAGATCGACTGCTACAACTGAAGATAAAGGAGTTAACTATATTTAATGCGTTCATCTTCCGTAGTCGTTGTTTTAATCATCCATCTAAAATACACCTAGGAAAAGGGTAAACGGATTTGCTATATTGGCTGATCTTTGAATTGAGTGACCAGAAGCCAGAAAGT
>NC_068989.1:93707663-93709906 GCF_001194135.2 Octopus bimaculoides
CACACATATATATATATATATATATGTGTGTGTATGTGTGTGTGCGTGTGTGTGCGTGTGTGTGTGTGTGTGTGTGTATAAGCAGAACTGAGAAAGACGAAATACCGCTAAGCAGTTCCCCCAGTTCGCCGCCTTTTAATTAGATATATATTGACTCATTCACACACACACACACACACACACACACACACACACACACACACACACACACACACACACACTCACACACACACTCACACACACACACACTCACACACACACATACACAAATACATATATATACACACAAATACCTCATGATTGCGGAGTAAAAATATAAAGAAACATATTGAAAATAATCGAACGTGTACCTAAAAATTAAACTTTGCTCTTTGACTCTGAGTTTGCACCGAGAAGACTCGGCTATGATCAAAGCCGTCTTGAACGTGACACTCCCTTCTTTTGCATACGAAGATCTATTTTTCCTAATGTGCTTTTAATTATTTCTTAAGGATGTTTCTAGTGCTTTGCTCTGTCATTAGTTGACGTCTTTAAAAGTGCACACATTATGTCTGTAGTATATATAAAGGTTCTAACAGTACTTTTTCCGTCTATAAGGTTATTTTACCCGATCCTCGAAGCTGTTTTCACTGCTATTCTCCTGTGTTCGAGATTTCGTTCATTTTCAAAATAGCAACTCAGTAAACGCTTCGATATTTGTTTATAGCAATTTTTCTTTTAGCTAAAAACTAACCAAAGACAAACTGTAAGACTCAAATGTAAATGCTACAAGTAATATAATAAAGAAATATATGAATGTGAAGAAAAACACCATTTCTAGCAATAGATAGTTTAACAACTAAATATATATAAAAGTAATGAGAATACCATCGGTTGCAGAATACCGGATTATATGTGCATAACATCAGTGAAGCTGTCAACAATGTTATTAGAAGTTAGCCGTTTTATCTTGCATAGGAATAAGGAAGAGGAAAACACCTCAAGGGGGTATGATTTAAATACCAAATATAACAAAGTTAGGTTTTCACTACGACATATTAATACATTGCAAAACTGAAGACGCAGGATTCTCGTGGGAAGGAACTTGGTCTTGTGTTTAAGCTGTTTGGTTTATAAACCAGTGATTGCTTGCTCAAATCTAGGACCCGGCAGAGAGTGGTATCCTTAAGTAAGGCACTTCACCACTCGGTGCGCCTCTCTATTCATGAGCAAATATCTACCAATCGGATGCTGATGCTAAGTTGTTTCCCTCCAGTTGTAACGTCCTGGATGCTCTGCTGAGTCAATAGCTGGAAGCCAAAAGGGTGTCTACTTGTAACTCCATTGGAACTTAAAATATATATAACGATAGAAACAGGAAACGTGCTGCCAATATAAAACTATACTATCGCATAAATGCGCACAGATATGAAATCAAAGTAATGTCCTTGAATGCTAATGCAAAATCAGAAAACGCACACACTCAAATAAAACTGCACACAGGCACATGGACACACGCATTCCCACACCTAGTCACCTATACGTAAAATCCTTATATATTCTTTTAAATCACAGATATTATTATATAGACTTACAAATCTAAAAATATAAATACCCTACCGCTAATTATAAAAAGTAAAAGGCTGTACAAATACGCACACATATATAATTTGATAAATATTTATCATAAACCGTAAAGGCAATTACATCACTACGTATATTTGGTCTTGGATAAATAAATTAGTGCATATCAGTATAATCACACATATATACAATAAATTATCATAGCTGTAGGGATACATATTCGTTTCGTGCAAGGACATTTTATAGGTGAACACATGTATACAAATACCCTCACATATATAACAATCAAATAAAACTAACGTCAATATATATAGAAAATATTATACCTTAACGAGTGTGTACATTCGCTGAAAAAAGTATACATTGATATGTGTATAACCATAAAACTGATTTACACCTATATAAATATAAACGCTATTTTGTACAAAACATATACACATATATTCAACCCAAATTACATCGAAAGATAAAAGCTGGCAAGTTGAGAAATTTTGGTATTTACTTTGCGCAAGTTTAATTTCATCTCCCGGAAGGAAGAAGCATTGAAGATCTCATTAAATTAGATAGCATTATAGTTTGTGTCCGATGCAAAGCCATGTGTTTTCCATATCCTTCATCAAATTTCTATCAAACATATTTCATATACTCTAATGTGTATATATATATATATATATATATAT
>NC_068989.1:93710536-93711197 GCF_001194135.2 Octopus bimaculoides
TATATATATATGTACACACATACATACACACACACACGCGTATTCTGCATCAGTGTATGTAGTCGTGATGCTGGTGTATCGATTCTGTTTCTTCTTTATTTTTCTTCTCTATATTCGCCTCTCCTCTTTCTCTTTTCTCTCAATACAGTTTTCTTTTCAGTTTGTTTGCGTTTCATGAATTCTGATAAAATGGTGAAGATCGCAAATGTCAGTGCGGAATATAATATGCTATTATCAGTTGTTTAGCGTGCGATGCTTTGCTTTTACTGAGTAGATATTGATATAATCCACTATAATTAATCATAAACTCAAAGCGTTTAGTGTCATCTTTCTAGTCTTTGATGTCAACGGCAGAGAAACAAGTTGTTGTAATTGAGAAATGAAATGTCTGAACGGCTTGCTTCAAAACAGGAAGTGAACGTTTGTTGCAACAGTGCCATTCGCTTACGGTACATCACTGACTTGAAAGAGATGTGATGGACTACGGTATACTCAACTATTTCAGATTAAACACTGAGGTCAGGAATTAATGTGAAAGTAGAGTTACTTTCTAAACTTGCTTATATGCATTGAGAAAAGTTCGACACGAAATGCAGAGAGAGAGAGAGAGAGAGGGAGAGAGAGAGAGAGAGAGAGAGAGAGAGAGAGAGAGAGAGAGAGA
>NC_068989.1:93711284-93718472 GCF_001194135.2 Octopus bimaculoides
AGAGAGAGAGAGAGAGAGAGAGAGAGAGAGAGAGAGAGAGAGAGAGAGAGAGACAGAGCGATGAAGGAAAAGGGAAAACGAGGAAGACTAACTTAAAGAAATATGAAGTTTTAATGTACCGGAATGAAATTATTATCGCAAGCCATCATCTCGCTAGTTGCCACTAACTTGTATTGAAGTTTCTCTAACAAACTAATTTACGTACGGTCATTACTAAGACATTTACATATAGTGAATCGAACCATACTCCGCAACACCACCACCACCAACACCACCACAAACACCACCACCACCATCACCACCACCACCACTACTACTACTACTACTACTTCTAACTTTCAACCACTAACGTCTGTTGTAGTAGTAGTACTAGTAGTAGAAGAAGAAGAAGAATAAGTAGTAGTAGTAGTAGTAGTAGTAGTAGTAGTAGTAGTAGTAGTAGTTACCAGTTCCTATCTGTTGCGAAATAGCTTATAATTTGAGAGAGAAAGAGAGACGGTGTGAGAGTGAGTGAGTGAGAGAGAGAGAGAGAGAGAGAGAGAGAGAGAGAGAGAGAATACGAATGTGTGACACTCTTTCTCCTCTCTTAAATCCATCATCATATGAGTTGTAATTAGAATTGCATGGATTGAACCAAATGTAGGTGGAAGACTTCTATCTTCATTCCTTCCAGTGTTCATTAAAAGATTTAGAAGAGATGAATTATTTAAGCCTTTTTTTTTTGCTCTACTGAGATTATAAAATTTTATTTTGCTTTGAACAATATTTAACGGCTCCATCTGATTTCCCTTATCTCCCATTATGTCTATATGCAATTTCGCTTTTCTTTCATAAGTGCTATGCATTTCCTTCTAGCAGTGTGTCCTCAAAATGCTTTGCGCTTCAGACGATGTGTCGTTGTATATTTTGGATATTTACAACATCGGTTAGAGTGGACAACATTCATGTAATACAATTTCTTTCAGAACCCGGAGAGTTCAAGTGAAGTGTAGAATCGTGAGTGAGAAACATTAATGTAGACGATTAAGACACAGAACTCGATCCTAAATGATATTTAAGCCACAAACTCGCGTGAGATTGTACAATTGGGATTATTGTAATCTGGTGAAAATAGAAGATAGCGACTGGGCACGTAGTCTTTTACTAGCAATTATTGCCACTAAGAAAGAAAACGTTTAATGAAAGCCTGCATCGTTAGAACTCAGAAAGCTGGTGAGACCTGTTTAATGTAATGTTGAAATAGAATTCTATCATAAATATTAGCAATTTTGTTTTACTTTTGGTTGGCGTTTTAGAAGAGGAAAGATGAGAAATATTAAAAAAAAACACTCAATGTTTACTCTTAAGGCAGGAACAACAAAAATATATCAGCCACGGCGCAGGAATTGAAACCAGATGGTGTTGACATGCAGTAAAATATTTTTTTGTTCAACCACTGCTAATAATATTTATTTGTTCTACCGCCGTAAGTAATATTTATGATATTTATGTTACGAACTGGCAGGATTATTAGCACCATGGCTAAAATGCTTGGCAACTTTACGTTTATCTTTACGTTCAGAGTACAAATTTCGCCGAGGTCGACTTTGCCTTTCATCCTTTCAGGATCGATAAAATAAGTACCAGTTAAACACGAGGGGGAATGTAGCTAACTTACAGATTCCAGAATCTGGAACCAATATCATAGTATTCATATAGAATCAGATATTCTTCAGAACGCGCGACAGATAAATCTAAGCCGAGCACTGGATAGAAAATCTCTATATTTTCAAGACCCAGTGATTATGAAAAACAATGTTTATTTCAGTAGGATTTGAACTAAAATCGTAAAGACAAGTAGCTATATACCACAAAACATTTATGAGACGCTGCACTGAATCGGCCAATGGATTGCTCAACTGCTCTGTAAACAATATTAATAATAAATATAACATCTGCATAATCCTAACACTAATGTCATTGCTATGTTTATTGTATTTAGGATGAAACTAAAAACAGCATTCAACATAACGAAATTATGAAGGTTTCCTGTATACCACTAAGAAAACAACCTCGAGCAATGTTCACTTTGAAATTATATGTAAGTGGAAATATCAATTTAATTTCTGATTAAACGTGATCCATATTCCACGAAAAGCATTAGGCGTTTCTGACTCTCTTATAGTGTAAAAACGTGATTGTCGTTATTATAAAATGGTGATTTCTGAATGGAAAAGACGTGTATGATTATATGTGTGTATGTATATATATATACACGCACACACACACACACACACACACACACACACACACACACACACACACACACACAGGTAAATAGATAGATAGATAGATAGATAGATAGATAGATAGATAGATAGATAGATATGCGTGTGTGCGTACGTATATGTGTGCGTGTATGTGTACATGTAATGTATGTGTGTGTGCGTGCATATATGTATATAAGGTCATATATTTTACGTGCGTATGAATATGTACATATCTAAATACAGACAAACATGCATATATATATATGTGTGTGTGTGTATACATGCATGTATGTATATGCATATACATAGAGGGAGAGAGAGGAAAGAAAGTGAGAGTGAAAGAAAAGCAGTGGGAGAAAGGGAGAACAAGAGAGAGAGGGAGAGAGAGAGAGAGAGAAAGAGAGAGAGAGAGAGAGAGAGAGAGAGAGAGAGAGAGAGAGAGAGAGAGAGAGTAGGACTCTTCTCTATGGCAGATTCGTGCTGAAGTTAAAATTCCCACAATATATTTCGTTAGAAAAGTCACATAACTCTAATATCCCTTGACTTTAGTGGATTAAAGGCATTCCTTACTGTTAATATCCCTGATTGAACATTATCGATTAATTGTTAGGCATGGAATATTTGGTACTTAAGCATATTATTTCTTTAAAGTATATTATATATATATATATATATTGTGTATTATATATATACTGGAGTAATTTCTCTGCACGTTTTGAAGTCATCGATATTAGTAGGAATCAATCCAGGATTATTTTTCACAACTGATGTAAGTTGATAGGATCTTTTTCGTGCTTTTGTATCTCTGTATTATTTCTTCATCCCTTTCAAGGTGTCACAGAAATATTGAAGATTTGGTAGTTGTTTAAATTTCAGGATCACCGCGAAGATACATTGGAATGAATTGTTGCTCAAAGAACACCAGAAAAATTGTAACTAATTCCAAAGAAGAAAAAGCTGAAGATAAAACTAAAATAAAACCTTTAAGAAAATATTGATGCAATACCATAATATAAAGTACATGGTATGCGACTAACACAATAAAGAAAATGGCCACATTATGTCTGTGTGAATAGCATAAGCATAGGATGGACAATGACAGGTGATCGAATCCGCAGCTATATCTATTTGGCTGACGCTTTGACCTGAATAGTATTAGAAAGTTGTGTACATAGAAAATGATATAAACATTTAGCAAATGTTATATGACAGCGAGGTGGAGACGATGTTAGACTATCTGTGGAAATTGACCGTGAGATCGAAGAAAACCTGTCAAATATATTTATGAAAAATCTGAGCAAGGATCTGTATATAATGAGATCCTTTGCGGTCCATTTTGACCAAAATGTTACCACAAGGATATTTATGAACTATTAAAGTAGGAGGACCCTGAAATGAAATATATGTCAGATGTGAGAGAATGAAATTATAAAATGGACACTACTTGCTTCGAATCTATATTTAGAAAATTTCGAACGATACATAGAGGATATAGCGGGTCTGCACAAAGATGATACACAAATTTCAAGAAGTGTTTCCTATTTTTCCTCAAGGTGATTCCTCAGCGTGGTCGCAATTAATGACTGAAACAAGTGAAAGATAAAATTTACAACAATAGTAACTGATAAAAAGCATGTATTAACAACAAAACCTTCTTTTGGCTTGTAACTCTAATTTACGCTATCACTAGCCAAAAAAATACACAAGTTATATAAAATACTGCAGCAACACCAGTAAAGCGAGCTGTCATTCGCTAGCGAACAGGGCTTGCTAAAATGCCTGATTTTTCCGGTAGTTTTTTCTTTCGGTGCCTATTTAGTAGCGAGCGAATATAGACATTGTCTCAATTTCCGCATTCTTGACAAATCTAAAAAGTGGCTGCTGGAGCGATGGAAGGTGTATTTATACCTCAAGAATATATGAACTGGCAACGAGTTTGTATTTTACGCATCACTACTTAACGCTGTTGCGAGCTGCCGAATGGCACGACCAGTCATTGAACAATGACAGAAATATCATAAGAATGACCTATCCTTCGTGTCAGTTCGCAGCATTTGCCTTTCCGGTGTCTGTAGCTGAAGAAGAATAAATAACTCAGAAATACATGCATCCCACAGTGTAGATAGGGTGGGCTGCGAACTGACTCGGCTTATTCACACCTCTCCTTGAAAGAATAAAGTAACTGGCATTCTTATGGGTTCAATTAATAACTATAGCAGATATTACCACCTACGTGAATCAGGAAGCTAGCAATGGTCAAAGGCATCAGACCAAAGACCGCTTCAGACATCAGAAATCCACTGAGATATTCTCATAATTCTAAGTCAGAAAGTTTTAACGTATGTAATTGGGTTTTTCAGATTATATTTACTGCCTAGTCAGAAAAAAGCAAAGTGTAGTATCGATGACACTTAATGTATTAAGGAACTTCGTGATTTGGTGGAACAACGGGAGGGGCATTTTCTGAAAATAAAGACTCTTGCCATTGGAAGAATTATGCTGTGGACAACCAAAGACCAGGTGGTGGAGTTAAATCAGGTAAAGAATTACAACTTTATTGATAATGGAATTTTAAAAAAAGATAACTTTAGAATCCAAACTAATTATTTACTAAGGCTCTTTACCTTTTGAAATATAACCACAAAGTTTTCAGTATGTGCATCCATAATATATTAGTTCGACAAAGAGTAAGTTACATATTGACATGAAAATATCCCATAAGTAGTATACACAACTACTGAGTTAAAAATACCAATATAATACCAATATAATTTACATTACATATGCAGCTGATAAGAATTACAATTCCTGTATTATTGAAAAGCTTTTATCTTCCAAACGGAATTAGTCATTATTTATTGAAATGCAATTTTGCAATTTGTTCCGGCATTCATACCAAGTGAAGAGCATATAAAATTTTATCACGCATATGTACAGCTTCAGCGTCTCATTGAATCCGGAGTCAAATTAACAAAAATTGTGAACTAAAAACCTAATTCTATTTGCATCTCGTTCTGTGTGTTATTCTCCCTCTCTCCAACTTTCTCTCTCCCTTCTCTCTGCTTTCTCTCTGTCTCCCACTTTCTCTCTCTCCCTTCTCTCTCTCTCCCACTTTCTCTCTCTCGCCTCTCTCTCCCTTTCTCTGTGCTAAATTTCTTATGAAATATATGTTACGTATGGACACACACATACACACACACATGTCTCTCTCACACACACACGCATCTCTCTGTCTCTCACACATATACATCTCTCTCTCTTTCTCTCTCATACACACACACATATATGAAGGAAAGTTTGTATATATATATATATATATATATATATGTATGTGTGTGTGTTTATACACACACACTCACAAACAAAAGCTCTCTCTCACACACGCAAGCTCCCTCTCACATACATATTTGTGGGAAATAAAGTCCTGCCACGTTTCAAGATGGGAAAGAAACGGATGCTACTTTAGTGTTAATTGATATATTTATTCCAGATAATATTTCCCTTAATTATTGATAACATAATCCCATCTATTTGGAAAATTATTGATTCTATAGGCGAAAAACTCCTCAGGTTTCGAAGTACAGAATCACCCAATAACATTTTTAAGTTCTTGAGAATTAATACACTGTTTCCTGCTAAATAATATAGCAATGATCTAAAAAGATGAGAGTCAGATTGCCAAAACAGCTATATGCAATTCCCTGATGGGTTTCTTTGTTACATGAGTAATAACTATTTAGTCTTGTTCTATCCAGTAAAAGCGACACTCCTTTACGATGGACACACGATTGTAGATTTTACTGTAAATTGAATACAATACTTCTTCGTATTAACTGATTCATTTTGGTTGAGCTCTTCATACTGTTTGGCACTCTTCATATTCTATCAAATACAGCGCATTACTTTTTCGGATGTATTCTTGGTCTGGAGATAGACTCTCCTTTGCATTCAGTCTTAACTATTATCGTTTCCGCCATACAGCAAACTTTTCATTAGTTGCGACGTTGTTATCCAGGAAAGGGTCAGTTGGAAATCTAGTTTTCAATGAGGAATTTTATTAAGCGAAGTGGAAATCAGGTTTTATATCTATATATATATATATACATACAATATATATATATATACAATTAATAAGAGGAATGACCATTAAAGTGAATTCCTGATATGCTAAAGATAAACGTCAAATCACCTTACCACGAAGAGTGTGTTCTCAAGAAAATGTCATAATGAAAAATAAACAAGACAAATGAAAATATACAAAATAAAACTATTACCTACGTATCATGATTTCGTTATTAACACTTGCATAACGCAAAATGCAAATATCTGTAACTCCTCAGCGTAGTCTGTCGTATTTCAAAACATATGTCACAGAAGTATACGCAGAAACCTTCAGCCGAAAGAAAACTCGTGTACAGTTCTGCAAAATATATTTAGAGGTATCTTTCAAATGTCTTCATTTTGGGGCACTGATGCCGGAAATAACCCTGCAGATAATAAATTACTGCAGCTAATTTTCCGGGTAGAGAACTTTGCTATTTTAGATTAAATAATGAGGGTAGAAATTGATATCAATCAATTAATATCAATTTAAACCAGCGTTCTAGCACATTTAAAAATCCGAGGAAATTAAAAATTATATTACAATTAATGAGAGGAATGACCACTGAAGTGGATTCGTTTTATTTTTAATATTTTCATTTGTCTTACTTCTTTTTACATTCTAGCATTTTTGCTGAGATTTTTCTTGAGAACACACTTTTCATGGTAAACGATTTGACGTCTATCTTCAGCATATTAGGAATCCACTTTAGTGGTTATTGTTCTTATTAATTGTAATATAATATTTAAATCTTCGGATTTTTAAATATGCTAGACCACTGTTTTAAATTGATATTAATTGATCGATATCAATTTCTACCCTCGTTTTTTAAATATA
>NC_068989.1:93718790-93728238 GCF_001194135.2 Octopus bimaculoides
TATATATATATATATATATATATATATATGTGTGTGTGTGTGTGTGTGTGTATGTATTTATACACACACACACATATATGTATATTATGTATATGAATGGCTATGACTTAGAAAATTCCTGAAGTTAAATTTTCTGCCTCTGTAAGAACAATGGAAAGCTCAAAAATAGGAATATCCGTTTGATGGTGTTAACCTGTTGCCTTCAGCTATAGATTATCAAAAAATGTCATTAGTAACGATAAAGTATTCTGAATTTCTTTTCATTACTTTTCTTACCAAATATAGTGGTATGTAGTTTCTGTATCTAATACATACTAAAAATCTTAATATCAGCGTCTGTCTGCTTCTGCAAAATTGCTGTAAGGGAAATTCATGGTTTTTGGATAAATTTACATCTTGCTGGAGAAGCAAAGGAGTATCTGACATTTTGCGACTAGTTACTACTCTCAACTGAAAACATAATTTCGATTCTGCCTATTACACATCAATGAGCAGCATCTATATAACCAAACACACACACACGCACACACACACACACACACACACACACACACACACACACACACACAATCTCTCTCTCTTTCTCTCTCTCTCTCTAACACACACAAACACGGTCTCTCTCTCTCTCTTACACACGCACGCACGCATGCGTGCTTTGTCTACATTATTATTGAATTATAATTATACTGTGCAAATTACATTTTAGGCATGGTTGTAAGGTTAAGGAGCTCACCTGTCAACCACACGTTTCTGGTTTCAGTCCTACCACTGTCTAGCACCGTGGGCAAGAATCCTACAATAGGCTCGGACCGACTAATGTCGAGTGAGATTATATATGCATGTGCGTCTTTGTGTTTGTTCACACCATCGATGCTGATCTGTTTATGGACTCATGACATTGTGTCTAGTAGAATACAGGGACATAATAAATACCAGACTGTGCTGGGGTCGATTTATTCACCTAAACCCTTCAAAATGATGCTAGTATGGTTGTAGTGTAATAGCTGAAACAAATTAGAGGTAAAATATTTACTCTGTTAATCTAACTTTTCATCTGAATCTGTATATGTAGTCTTATGTAATTTTTGGTCTATATCTAAATATACTGTGTCAATATAATTATTTTTTTAACTATCTCTACATATTTTCTGTCTAAAAACTTTTCAGCTTTATCTATATCTATATATATATATATATATATATATATATATATATATATATATAATAACGTCGACCACTAACGTGGACAATTAATGCGCTAGAAATAGATCACATCTTGTGTCTATTAAGACCTAAATTGTTCTCAACATGAAATATAGCAGCATACCAAAAACGTGAGCGGGCAAGACATTTAAAATCACCTAAACAAGCATTATTAAACAGGAACTAGTTTCGGATTTAACAAATTCTTACCATTTGTCTATTCCTCATCAGCCTGTTTACATTCTGAGTTCAAATTCTGCCGAGTCCAGCTTTGCCTTTCATTCAATCGGGGTCGATAAAATAAAGTACCAGTCACACACGGATAGTGGTAGTGGGGAGGGGGGTGCTAGGTGAATGTAATCGACTTGTCAAGTTGCTGGACTTGAACTTTGCAACGAACTGGGTTCCTGTTCAGGGGGAATGTTGTGATCTTTGTCACATATACGACATGGCGACAGGGTAACTAGCATTATGGATCCTGGGGCTTCAACCGACTATCATAACATAGCGCACTCAATTCCTGGACGAAGCGGCGCGCGGTGTCCATGACTAAGGCACATCGTTTAACTCTCCTTTGGTTGTTATAACTGTAATAAGTAACGGCAATAGAGCTGTTACAGTCCTCTTTGCTCCAGGAATCTCATCCTTGTTCTGCTGAGTCAATGGTACGAGAGGATGTCTATTTCTGCTCTCGATTACACCAGCAATTAACGAAAAAGCTGTACATGTTACTGAACCACACACACACTTGCAAGTGACGGCCGGCTGGAATTTATTGTTCCCAAACTATTAGTTTCAAATTTTGGCGCAAGACCAGCAATAGCAGGGTTGGGAGCTAGTTGATTCCAAATATCACATCAACCTCGAAAGGCATGAACGGCAAAGTCGACCTCGGTAGAATTTGAACTCAGAACGCAAAACTGAACGAAATACCGCTAAGTATTTTGTCCGGCATGCTAATCATTCTGCCAACTCACCACCTTCCTGTTTACAAATAATTACAATATTTTGGTATACGGTGCAGTGTGGCGTATCATGTAAAATTATTCGAAGTTTAATTCCAACTATATAAACCAGATTTAGTTAGGATATGAAGTTAATCTCAGCCATTAACTTATATTAAACCATTTTTAGCCCTCTATATCCGATATATTGTCTTATATATTATTTTACATTAGAACATATTCTACATTTTGTTTATAGTCGAAAATGCAATAAAAGATGGCGAATGATATATACGGCAAAGAATAATCGTTAAAAACAAACTTATTTGCTAAACAGAATTAAAATCACAACGTCCCATTTCTTTATAGAACAGATCATGCATTTGTATTCTTTCTAAACTTTTCTTCTGGCCAATATACTAAATATATCAATAATGGTAAAATTTCAATAACTATGAATGGTTGACCTACTTTCGTGCGCTCATTTATATTACAGCAATGAACTCATATTGAAGCGGAAACAAAGCGAAAAGCAAGGCCTTTCTCAACATAAGTTAATAGAAAGATCAAAAATACTAAACAGATAGGTCTGGTGACAAAATTGATTCTCTGCTAGAAGCAATCAATTGAAATAATTTGCTTCCCAATATTTTAGCAAATGGATAACCAACGTTTAATAAGATGAACAAAATCTATCTAAATATTGTTTGTGTATGCATGTGTATTATCCATATTGCTTCTATGATCCTGGGTGCACCTACACACACACACACACCTACACAAACACACATATATCCGTATATACATATATATATATATATATATATATATATATATATATATATATATATATATATATTTATTTATACACATATATACATACGTATATATATATATATATATATATATATATATATATTTGCGTACTATATGAACATATACCCACACATAAATACATACATACGCTCACATACACCTGTATATGTATGTATATATGATCCGCCTATATGCTAGCTGTGTTCCCGGTGTTCGGCTTCATACTTTCTCCACATTTCATACATTTCCGTTTGTCTTTGCATTGCACTCTGTTTCAATTCACATTATAATATATTGCAATAATTAAAAGACCAACACGGCATCAGCGGAGCACAGAGTAACAGGGTTATGGAAGAATGAAAGACAATTTGCAAAGTAACTAATACAACCCCCATTTTTCAATAAATTGTTTGTTAAATATAATATATATTTAATGTGGTAGACATGGATATGAAATATTCCTTTGAAGGAACTTCAAAAGGAGCAATTTCAGCATTGCTGTATCAGTGAAGCTTTCTTATTCGATTCGAATATGACAGCAACTGTACTGACAGTTCAATCACTTATCTCCCAACCGTGAAATGGTCCTATTCAATATTTGCTATTTGTATCCTTTGTATCAATCAATCCCACACAAGCATCGCTCCATTCTCAACTTGTTTATATACTTTACTTATTTTTGCCTTTATTACTCCATCCTGAATAGTTATTTGTTTCAGATATATAGGGTAATGGGAAATAATAAAAGCTAAATCGATAAAGCAATGAAGTTTGAAATAAGAGGAAAAAGAGCATCAACATTAATCGGATGTGCTGTAGTTCTTTCATTTCTCCAATATAGAGTGAATACAGAAGAAAAATTGATAAATCCTCTGCGGTAAAAAACATAATCTTAAGCAAATTATTGGCCGACTTATAGTTTTTGGTTACTGTTATCTTTCGATATTAGTCTCAGTTGGGCTTTAGATATATATGCACGTAAAAAAACAAATAGAAAATTAAGATACGTATCCGGCTTGAGATAGTTTCTTTATAAATTCTCTATTGAACTCTTAATTGAACGTCATGCAAGGAATCATAGAGACATTCGAGGTTACTAATCCAGCCAGGTTTCATTAAAGTGTGTAATTTCTTAGTCAACTAAGACCTTAAGATATTTCTTATTCACAGCAAAAGATATCAATACTTTCTCTAAGAATTTTATATGAGAATTGGTTAATGCTTCCATCGAATATTCTTTTGTTTCTTAGTGTACAGGAAAGCATATACACATATAGAAACATACACATACACACACTTAGATACGCCCACACACCCACCTTTATACAGACATACACACACATATGTGTACACACGCACATATATATGTATTACATACATATACATATACTGATAAATAATATGTTCATATGCATATCTCCCCCTCTCTCTCTATTTTGATAAAGAACCTGTTTTTTGTCTGGGTCAAGTTTGGTGTTCTGCTTAGTTGACTTCCCTGTAGAGAATGGTCATCAACCGTTCCAGCTTGTTGGTTCTCTTAGATCAATGTCGCGCAGACATATACCCGTAATACTAAATATTCCTATCAATGAAACGGAAGCACTTCAAACCAGTTCCGATTGAATAAATAAAGCATGCTCAATAGAAAATATGAACCGCAACTAAATATCCTTTAATTACACACTTGTAAGAAAAAAAAAAAGAAACTCAGTTTCTCAAAAAAAACAAAAAAACAAACCCAGATACAACAGACATAATTCTAAAACTTTAGCAAGAGTCTTCCTCCTGGGTTTCGAAACCGCAACTCTAAATCGGTATAAAATAATACCATACACCATCTCAAATACCAGTCGCTGACCTCACTTATCACTAGCCCAATGAAATTTTATCTCCGATCAGAACCTCAGGAAAAACAATGAAACTGACCCCCTTAAGAGAATCAACCGAAACGGCTGATGACCATTCCCCCACAGGGAAGTCAACCATGCAGAACATCAAGCTTGACCAAGACAAAAAACAGGTACTTGATCAAAATAAAATGTCGTCACGACACCTACCACCAATCAAAACATGTTCCTATGTACAGGGAAACAACCAAAACACCAATGCCAAAGCAGGACCTATTTTTCGACCAAAAACATCCAACAAAATAATAAGACGTCATCAGAATTATAACGAATCAAAAATTAGATCCGTTCACGGAAAACATATGGACACACAAGCTCTTCTCTAATTCCAAAATGCTCTGTTAAAAGCGAAAAGCCTTGTACACTACCGAAAAAAGAACTAAACGCAACACGACAGAAGCTGTAAGACGCCCACTTTTTTTACTCTCTTCTTTTCCTCTTTCTTTCCCTTCTCCACGTATTCTATAAGACCGAACTTTTAATAATCCACATTTTTTATATTCTTCGACGATCATTTTTGATATTATATACTCCTGTCATTGAATTTTGTGAACATTTAATCATTTAAACATGTTTTCTACTTCGTAATTTTAAATCCTGTTAAAATGCCATTATTTTATATACGTTTATACTATTGATAAACAAAAGATTGTTGAAACTAATTTGGTATGTATCGAAATAAAATTATTTAAAAGCAAACAAGTTTTTCAAATTCACGTGCATTTTCAAAAACTGCTTAGAAATACACCCCCTCTTTCCATACATACATGCACACACACAAACACACACACACACACATACACACACACACACACACACACACGCATATATATATATATATATATATATATATATATATATATATATGTGTGTGTGTGTGTGTGTGTGTGTGTGTGTGTGTGTGTGTGTGTGTGTGTGTGTGTGTGCAATAATAATATGCACACAAACACTTACACACAACACAAAAGAAAAATGTGCGCACACAAGCATATGTGCATCGAGCTTCCGAGCTACTTCCATCTACCAAATTTTACTCATGAGTCGTAGATGAGATACTCCCTAAAATTAAAGATGCTGACGCAATGTAACTGGAAGCGAATCGGCTCGATCGAAAATGATCGAGAAAAATATATCGGGCCAGAAAAGACGAGTTTGCGAAACTGAACTCAGAAGGTAAAGACAGACGAAACACCGCTAAACATTTCGCCCGGCGTGCTAACCACTCTGCCAGCTCGCCCCGCCTTGAAATTGCAGGAATTTTACCGGAAATTTAGGACGGCCAGCTGGTAGAATAGTTACCTCACGCCTGACAAAAGTCTTTGCGGCATTTCGTCAGTCTTTACGTTGTGAGTTCAAATTGGGTTGGGGTCAACCTTGCCTTTCATCCTTTCGGTGTCGACGTAATCGACATATCCCTATCTCCGAAACTTTTGGCCTTCTGCCAACATTCGAAATTAATATTAATGGGATTTTTAGAGGAGGCAATAAATTAAAGAAATAACATGAGCAATAACTTCACCTTTAAGTATTTTCAATATAATATAAAAATTAACATATAAAAATTAATAGTAGCATCCGAAGGAGTGAAGTGACGAAAAATAGAAGAAACTTCAATAAGGGCAATAACTACATCTTAATTCAGGAAAATTGCGTCTTCAATGAATATAAATCATAACAACAATAATATAAAGATTGTTAACTTTAAGACAAATTATTTTCACGCGTTCCTCATTTAATTATGTTGAAATTTTTAGGAGGGTTGTTTAAAAGATTATGTCTACTGGATGCCTTTTTTTTTTGTTTTAAATTAAACTTTAGAATTATAATGAAACAAACACGGTTATTTTATTAGTTATACACCTTAGCTTCTAAATCGAAATTATATTTCATTGCAGTGTTTGAAGAAAGATTTGAGAGGGAGTGGGGAGAGAGAAAGAAAGAGGGGAGAGAGAAGTGAAAGCGAAATAGAAAAAAGAGAGGTGGAAACAAAAACGTATAACAGCAATGAAACCTTTGAATAAGACCTACAACAACATCGTTATCTTAAGAAGAAGATTATGTATAAGAAAATATTTTATAAACTAATGTATCCGTAATGTAACTAAGTGCATATACATACATATACACTCACAAACACACACACAGGCGCATGCACAGACGCACGCACAGACGCACACATACACCCCCACATGCCCACCGACATGAAATAATCAAATCCAAAACTAATCAAAATTACTCTTCTCCAATATATTTTATCAGATATTTCATTTAAACTAAATTTATATTTTTTTTAGTTCTTTATTTCTGTTTTTAATTTCATTAACGCATCTCGTAAAAACATTATTGTGAGATAGTCAATATTGTTGTTCTCATTATATTTCTTAGCAAAACCATAAAGCCACAGTGAGAATTTTCACAATAATCTATATTTTCATTTAATTTTCTGATTATTTTGAATAATTCCAAGCGTCGTTGTCTAGGGAGAACTTAGTTAGATGTCGTGAGATTGATGTCGCAGTCGAAACTATTGGATGGGGAATTGAGAAATCTTCAACTGGAAACTACATCTGCGTCCGGAAGGTGACAATAAAATATGCTTCAGTTCGTTCTTCTTAAGTTACATCGTAAATCAGGAAAGAGGATAGATTTAGTCGGCTAAACACATAAATTTTCTCTTTGCACCTCTCTCTCACATCGCATATATACATTCATACACGCACACACATACACACACAGAGATATACACACATGCACATAAGTACACAGATAGATGCATATTCATACAAACACATTTACACACACATACACACACAATATTTCATTTTGTCGAGGCGAATCAGTCTCTTGTTAGTCTGAGTTTTGCTTGAGGATATGCAGGCTCTTTCTGAAAATTACGATACTGTCTACATTAGGCAGGAACACATGTATGTACGTACGTACATACATACATACATACATACATACATACATACATAATACATGCACACATACATACATACATACATACATACATACATACAAAGAATATTACAGCCGAATAAAGAAAATTTGGACGTCAGAACTCTGCATTCAGTAAAACAATGGCCCACGATGTGTTTGCAGTGCCAGTTCTCATACCAACATTTTGGCTGCTTGACTGGACGCTTGATGAGATCTGAGCCATTGACGTGAAGACCCGAAAAATACTAGTAAGCACACATAATTTCCACATAAACAGTGATGTAGACCGCCTCTACCTAAAACGAAAACAAGGCAGCAGAGGTTTAACATCGATCCAAAATGGCTTTGAATGTCACATCATATCCCTTCGGCAATATCTTTTAACCACCAAGCGTCGAAGTTAATCCTTTGACCAAGTTTGTACACATGAGGCTAATAACTTCATAAGACTTCAAAGGCAGCCCTTTGAGCAACACTGTGTCTCATGCCCAAAGAAGTCGCACGACTCTACTGCAACATATTATCGGATGAAAAGATGAGCCAATATGAGCAGAATACTATGCAGGGATATGTTAGCAGAAAGCTCCGTGATGACAGTTACATCTTTCATCAAAGCAGTTTCTCGTGGACCTATAGCAAGATTACTACATCCCACTTTGAAGGGTATGCGTTTGCAGTCCAGGAACAGGAAATATCAACCAGGTACCTGATGCACAAAAGGGACAGGGATGCGGGGGAAAGCCGTAAAATGTGACAACCTATGCAGACTTTGTGGAGTACACACTGAAGATATCACCCACATCGTAAGCTGTTGTCTGAAAATGTCATCATGGTAATATCTACCGATGTGACATGACGTTGTAGCTAGGACACTCAATAATGAAATCAGTCGGAAGGATAATCTCGAGGACAAAGAAATAAGACCTCACAATATGGTAGAAGCCATAGCCACTCAAAATAAAAAGGAGTACTGGTGGAATGTCCCAGTAAAGACCCCAATAAATGTAAGCACAACAGATCTGATATAATGATTTGGGATAGAGAAGAGAAACTGTGCACAGTTGTGGAAATTAGCTGCTCAGCGGATGTTAACATAAAGCTGAAGATCGGTGAAGAAGAGAATACTTACGCTGAACTATTGAGAAATCTGCAGTGACTCTATTCAGATTACAAGTTCAGGTTTATACCTGTAATTATTGGGGTCCTGGGATATGTAACACACTGCCTAAATACCAATCTTGAGAAATTAGGCTTCTAAAACCAGAAAGACTACAAATCCAATCCATCACTGGAACTGTAAAAATCTGTAAAACTTTCCAGAATTTATCATTTGAACGTATATGAGCAGGATAAGATGTGTAACTCTATGCAAGAGAATAAATACCTAAAACATACAAATACGAACATACATACATACATAAATACGAACATACATACATACATACATACGTGCATACATACATACATACATACATACAAACAAATACAAATACCCTGTTGTTGATGTTAAAATTCCAATGAAGGATACTTGGATCTAGGTTAGAAACCGGTTCTTTCTCTATTGGCATGAAATCTTGAAATAAATTGAATAATGACATACATACATGTGTGTATATATATATATATATATATATATAT
>NC_068989.1:93728276-93730619 GCF_001194135.2 Octopus bimaculoides
TGTGTGTGTGTGTGTGTGTGTGTACTTCAGTCTTTTTGTTTTTTCGCTCATTAGGCTGCAGTCATGCTGGGACACCACGCTCACAAATTTTTAGTCGAATTAATTGACTCCGGAATCTAACTATTTTAAGGCCTGGCACTTATCTTATCGGTCTCTTTCGCCGAACCGCTATATTACGGGAACTTAAACACATCAGCACTATTTGTCAAGCAGTGCTGGGGAGAATGTCACACATTCTGATTGAATCTTCCATGCGTCAGCATCCAACTTCTTGCGACAATGTAACCTTTAATCTAATCGAGATATCCTTGGCCTGAAAAGTAGCGGGCGGTATACACATCGCTTGGATTTTAACTACTTTTGAGGTCCAGCTCGTTGTGAAACATATGTAGCCCGGATCGTACCTACTCCGTTTCGTAACACTTGTACTCTTATTCGTATACCTAACAAACCTGTTCACCTATCGTGGAATATAAAAAGAACTTTTTTCAGCTTATCGTTTTTCGATACGAAAAGATTCCACAATCCGGAACCATGTGGTTGGGAAGGAAGCTTCTTACGACATAGCCACGTCTACATGTATATATGTATGTTGCGCATTATTCTTGTGGCATGTATATGAGGTACCGATTTTATCGGTGCTCTTCAACTTGCGTCAATTTGATTCTGAACCATTTATTGTTGAAACGATCGCAACAAAGGTATAAATGTAATACTAAAACTTCCATTCTTCCTCTCTTTTAATCCGCAATCTCTCTCTATTTCTCTTTATATCTATCTATCTATCTATCTATCTATCTATATATATATATATATATATATATATGTATACATGCATACATGTATGTGCGTGTGTGTGTCGTTTGTAGATGAACTTTAGAGAAGGTATGCACGCACACATTGTAAACGTCAAGATGATATCAATGTCGACATGTTTTTATCCAGCGACATTAATTTCAAATTTGATAATGCTACTCTTCTATCCATTATTTCCTTTAATGCATTGCATTACTATTTATTGTAAAATTTATTCAAATATTCAAATATTGCATTAATTATCTGTTGTAAATGAAAGGCTTGTGTAAATTCCCAGCATGTGACCTGGGTTTAAGTATGTTACAAAGAGCGTCATTTCGATATCCGTTAATTAGGAAAACGCTATGAACACCGACAGAAATTGGTACGACATAGTACTTTTATAATTGCCTTTTTTTGTTAAAATCCCCTCACTAAATCCCCTTGGGATCAACACGCCCCAAACTAATTTCTCTTTCCATGAATAAGCTTTAGAATATTGGAAACACATTTGTCTGTAAAATAAATATGAGACAACAATTTCTTAGCTGAATAATGTGTTATTCATATTGTAATAAACGTTATGTTAAATGAATGACGAGTTCAGAGGTCAACCTATCATTCAATGACAGTTTTAAAACATAATTCAAATGCACAAGTCGTTTGAATTTTCTGATAGAAACAGTTCTATACCAGAGAAAGACAGGGAGTGGGGGCGAGCCCTGATACTTTTTCTAAATTTTTGATGTTTTCTATAACGTATTTTGAATATATTTTTGCTGAAAAGCATTTTGAATATAAAATATTTCTAATTTCAGAAAGAACATTCATAATGGTTTTAAGTAATTTACAACTTTAATTTAGGGCATAACATTTACATATAACATTATTACTAATGTAAGAACTTGATTAAATTTTAATTGGAATTAATGAAATTTATATTGGATATGACAATTTCGTATAGGAAGGTATTTTAGCGCTCAATGAAGAGGTGAGGTATTATAGATGCAAATTTAATTATTGAAAAAATTATAAAATTGAGAACAAACATATAACCTGAAAAAGAAAAAAAAACATCTTCTAGCTTTAGACGATAGTAATGCTATTCCAGTGACAATTTGAGACCCGTGTTTTGCCGTGTCTGGAGGACACATTTGTACATCTCAAGTAAACAACAGTGGAGCTTTGAAAGATCAGAAGTAGAACACTAAAAAGAAATATTCGAATTTCATGAAAAGAGAATACATTCCTTTCTTTCTCAAAGAGAGTGATTGAAAGATTTCTAGCATGAAGAAACTGCACACACACACACACGCACACAGAGCGAGCGGATAATTAACAGAATAATATATTTCTAGTAAATTTTAAATTGAAAAAGATTTGCTTGATCGATGTGATCATCTCTTTCAATTATCCTTAATACGGCCTATATGACTTGTTATTTTATAATGTCTTCTGTAACGTATCCTATCATTTCAAACAAGATCGATCCCATCTTGGGAGTAATATACATACATATATATATATATATATATATATATATATATA
>NC_068989.1:93732188-93737442 GCF_001194135.2 Octopus bimaculoides
GAGAGAGAGAGAGAGAGAGAGAGAGAGAGAGAGAGAGAGAGAGAGCAGCAGCAGCGCCAAGTATTGATGATTTATAAACGGATTTTATGTTAGAACATGTTTGTGAAATATTTTCTCTCCTTTTTTTCTTCTAAGTATTTATTTTTCCAGTTTATCATTTTTAAACTCCTATAATTCCTGAATTAATGCGGCCAATGAAATTGCGAATTCATTCGTACGTCTATTGTTAACCAACTGATACTAGATAAACAGAAATATGTAAAGCACAATGATAAGAATGAACTTGCAGCTCCAATTTAATATCTTGTTACTATACTCTAACATTTGTAGTGAGTATTTGTTTGCACTAACATATATTCGTCCCATTATGCATATACATATTATTATTATTATTATTATTATTATTATTATTATTATTATTATTATTATTGTTGTTGTTGTTGTTGTTGCTATTATTATTATTATTATTATTATTACCGTAATATCAGCGTAAGACAGTTTTTAAGCATAAGCAAACTTTAGGTTAGTTAAAATTAGTTTGCGACTCATTTCAACTGCAGAAAGACAAATTCGCTGCAGTTACCGTAGAGGAAATGTTATCTTATGGTAAAAGGTGTAAAAACACCTTATCCGCCCAGAGTCGCAACCTATCGGATTCCCGGACAACAATATTTCCAGCTTTTCAGCCGTTATCAATGGAAGAAAGGTCTGTGCAGAGTTTCCTCTCTCAGATATTTCCCATTGATAACGGCTAAAGAGCTGGAAAAAAACAATGTCTGGGAATTCAATTGCAGTGAATTTTCCTTTTAGTTGTGAAAAGATGAAAGGCTAAGTCGACCTTGGCGGAATTTGAACTCAGAACTTAAAGACAGACGAAATACCGTGAAGCATTTTCGCCTGGCGTGCTAACGTTTCTTATTTCTTTATTGCCCACAAGGGGCTAAACATAGAGGGGACAAACAAGGACAGACAAAGGGGCTAAGTCGATTACATCGACCCCAGTGCGTAACTGGTACTTAATTTATCGACCCTGAAAGAATGAAAGGCAAAGTCAACCTCAGCGGAATTTGAACTCAGAACGTAATGGCAGACGAAATAATGCTAAGCATTTCGCCCGGTGTGCTAACGATTCTGCCAGCTCGCCGCCTTAATTTGTTTGACTAAATTTGTCCACATGCTGTCCCGTCATTCCCAAAGTCCATTGACTGAACCAAGTAAAGAAATAAAAAAGAATCATGTTTTAAAATTAGCCGTGTTTCTTTCTAATTTTCAGGTTGTTAAAGCGTGATGTTTGCAAGAGTTTGGTTGCTTTGCCTTTAAAAGTGTGTTTTTATTTTTGTCTTAATAAAATAATTTTGCGTTCTGAACAGCAGTTGCATCACAACAGATCTGAAAAGGAAATTGATGATACATGTAAAGAGATCTAGTGTCGTTTTAATAACTGATTAATGCTCTGCTTAGAAAAATAAAGATCCAAAGGATTATTTTTTTAGAAGGGCTGCGATCACGATCTTTGCTGGGGTGGGGGGAGGAGCGCTGCTTTAGTAGAGATAAAAGGTAAGAATGTAACCTTAGAATTCGTGCCAGCATGCATGCAGCATATATGACTCAGCTAATGGAACTCAAGGGGCATGTGGTTATGTTAAAGTTGATGGAGCGTTTGTGAGTAAAAGATCCACTTGAAAGTTAAAGGTTAAGTGATGCTGAAAGCAAAGTTTATTGAGATATTTGACAATCCACTACTTCAGTACCCAGCGATAGGAATTGAATTTCTTCCTCTGTGCCTGCATTCTCTTAGCTATTAATAAATTATTGAATGCAATACTGGAAGGTGACATTGAAGCATAAGATTGATACCTTACGTAGCGATGCAAGTAAGAGGATCTAGATAACGTTTACTAATGCTCCATATAAAAAAAAAAAAATGAAAAACGAACTCCACATGACCTCTTGTGATCTTTAAGATCAGGAATATCTTCCATAAATAATATATGAATAATGTATAATATGAAGAAAAATATTTTATAACTAAACGTTGAAAATAATATCCGCCAAAATATTGTAAACTACACGCGTGATAACAGAAGTAAAAAGTGTACTTGATGAAAAACAAACTAATGAGGACTGAATTCTGGAAACGAATATACGTAAGGACAAACTAACAGTTGGCTACTGAGAAGACTATACAGCAACAATAATTAATCATTAAAGTATGTTTCTGAGCACCACAGCTAATATTTGTTCTGAATTCCTTTTTGTCAATTGGACAATTCAAGATCATTGTAATATTCAAAAGTATTTAGTGTATTTTTCAAGATATAAACTTTCAGTATTCGCTTGAATGCTGAAAAAAATATCACAGTGGCTTCTTATTCAATTCTGAATGAGCACTGCCATAGGTTCTTACAAAGTGTGAGACAATCCTTACTCAAAGCGCTGATAACTCATAACTACGGGCCTGTCACTTGTCTGCTAATAATTTATTGACAAGTAAAATAGGCAAGTAACTTCTAGAGCGAATGTCTGCAAGTTTAAGTTGTGTGTCTTTAGAATATTTGAAGGAGATATGCACCTGGTCCTATTCTTTACTACTTAATTAGGTGTCTAATTAAAAATAGCTAATTTCTGTATAGCGTATCTATAACTTTTTCGTTCGTGATAACTTATATTCAGCAAAGAGTAATTAGTCTGTGAGCTTTTGTATTTCTTTGAGTAGAGGGAAGTCATTTTGCTTTTATATGATATCATATTTTGTATAATGTCTTTTATTACGGGAAACGTACAAGAACCGAACAATAGAATGTAGGAGAGTAGCAAGTGGAAAAGGTGATTGAGAAACCTTTGGGAATGGTACAGCAGCTGACCACTCATATATCACAATGAAATCAAATTGTATAGACCTTCAATGGTTCTGCCAAGCCAGCTGGTAAGTGAGAATTCGAAATAGATATTCTGATATAGATGAAAACAATTAAAAGTTAAATTAGAAGTTATTTAAATGGCAAAAATCATTATTATTCTTAATAGCACATTAGCAGTATCTGATAAATCATGTGACGTTGTAATTGTGGAGTGAAACCTAAAAATGCCCAGACATTAAAAGTTTGCAATGGTTGAAACTGTTCCCAAAACATCATAAACTCCACATTAAATCTGACATCGAACGATTGAACAGAAGCAAGGTTGGTCACAGGTTATTATTAAGTATGAGAGAACAGTTTAAAAGACAGTTATTAATGTTAATCACTAGATTTCCATTTCAACAGAGTCTGCTCTGCATCTTTGTTGGAACTGGAAAAGGTGGCAAAGAAAGTTAATCAATCGATCATATGTGTAATAGCAGCAGCAAACTTTTCCGTAGAAATTGGATTATATGTCGATCGGAATCGAAGGAAGACGCAACCAACGTAAAGATTTGTTGATGATAACGAAGAATTCTTGAAATAATGCTATCAAACCAACAAAAATCTGTTATTTTAATCCTTTACAAATCAAATAAAAATGATTTTGGCCTAGATAAAAATATCTTGTTTTTATCTAACATTAGAAAAAACAATATTTGTCGTTGATAAATAAAAAATGTTTCTTAGGTACTGCAAAAGCATTACCCAAGTGTTTCGAAATACGATGTCTGTCACTGGTGCACAGAAATCATACATGGATGGATAACAATACAGAAATACACCTGGTCAAGATACGCATTTCCAATCAGCTTCAAATTCATAGAAACCTGTAGTTTGTAATTTAAAGAATCCTGAAGAAATACAGAATACAGGGAGAGATCACTGTAAATCACACACTCTATTTTATTCAGGTGTCTCAAATTGTGTCTCTCTCGATGCTTTTCAAGCGCAGTTCAGCTTGCTCATGAGAGACTTGCTCCAACCTATACCACTTCAGGATATACACCTGTATACCACCGTTAAGCTGTCTGTCCACTCCAGGATCTGTGATATTTTCTAAGTAACTTATCATCCAAGTTTGATTAGGTAACACTACTTTTTCTCATCACTGATGCGTTTTAGCCAATTCAATCAAAAGACCATTAATACGAATGAGTTTACCCCGCTTTTTCACTGCTGTTACGACTGTTACGTCTCTTGTTGTTGCTGCTTCCATTACTTATCACTGATGTGGTTGCAGTGGTTCAATTGTTGCTGCTGCTACAGTTTGTTGCACCCGGATTATTAGTGGTCTTAATGAATTCCGTTTTTCTGTTAATTGATTTGTGGGCGATGTCGGTAGATTTACTTCGGGTATCTGCCGTTCTGTTCGAAACGTCGTCTCTGGAGCTGCTGTTGATGATGATATGGTCGATGTGGTGGATGTTGTTGCTGTTACTGTTACTGGTCATTACTACGACTGAGGCGTTGTATGGGGTGCGGGGAGGTGTAGAGAGCAATCAACCGTTTCATCTTGAAAACTAATTTCTTTCATTTGCTCACCGTCCTTCAAAGTCAAAAGTGTTGGACTCAGAAAATTCTGAACTGATTTCAAAGAAAATTCTTTCTTTTAAAAATTTCGCTTCATGAATCGAGTGAAAAAAATGAATGACCAGTGCCTTGCAGTATTGGTGGGCGTAAAAATAGGGTAAAAGAAAAAACACACACAACAAATGTAACACTCTGAAGGAGAAAATAAAAGGCAACCAGGCACAGTTTCAGCTACGGCATAGAAGAAGAAGAAGAAGAAGAAGAAGAAGAAGAAGAAGAAGAAGAAGAAGAAGAAGAAGAAGAAGGAGAAGAAAGTGGAGGAGGAGGAGAAGAAGAAGAAGAAGAAGAAGAAGAAGAAGAAGAAGCGTGTAGTAGATTCCTTTCCAAAATTGCTGGTTCTTAATAGAAAAACTTTCATTGGGGAAAAATAAAAATCACTGATTTTATTTCATTTGTCAACTGTCTTTTTAGTATTCGTAACAACGAATCTGAAACATAAATGAGAATTTTCTCATAATATTGGAATTGAATGAGGCGTAGAATTGTAACTTGGTCAGAAATTTACTCAGTCTGCTGTATCAATGCATCGATCAATTATTCTTGTGGGATTTGTCGCAAAAGTGATCAAATACGCCAAAGAAAGAACATAAACGCTATGTAAGATCATTGAATCACTGACAATACGTGTGAACGTGTTTAAATATATATATGTATGTATGTATATACATGTATGTGTATATATACATATGCATAGGTGCATATATACATATGTATGTTGGTATATATATATATATATATATGTATATATATATATATATATA
>NC_068989.1:93737556-93739469 GCF_001194135.2 Octopus bimaculoides
TGTTTATACAAATACACACATATATATATATATATATATATACATACATACATGTGTACGTGTCTGTTTATACAAATACATATATATATATACATACATGCATATATATATAAAAATTATATAGACTTTCTCCATATATTATACCTAATCAATTTTTCAATTTATATTTCAATTGTTTTATATTCTATGCGTCCATCATTATATTTCTAACTAATTGTTGAATATCAATAAATATTTTATGCCATAGACTTGTTCGTTCCATCTACAGTAAATTACTTAACTGAAAAGCAGCCAACGCAAAACTCGGAGTAGTATCACCGAGTAGTTTAAACTCTACAACCAATATTTACCTCCCTTACAGTAATTACTTTACTTTACATAAATGCATGTATGTGCATGTGTGTGCGTGTTCGTGTGTGTATGTGTGCATGTGTTAGTATGTGTGTGTATGTGTGCACGTGTTAGTATGTGTGTGCGTTCGGCCCAAATTTGACAGGTTGCATAAAATGTAAAGAAAATGCAATATCTCACTTAAAATATAAAAGTATTAAAAACTCCCACAAAAATATCAACTAAATCATGGCTGTGAGATTCTCTCTCGCGTGCGCGCTTCCATACTTTCAACGAAATTCACTCAAAAGTGATTAATTGACCCGGAGCTATAATAGAGGACACTTGCAGGAGGTGCAGCGCAGTGGGATTGAACTTAAAGCCTCGTTGTTTCAAGGCAAAAGATTCTTGAGTGCACATCCATACCTGCGGCTATATGTAAATTTTTAATTAAGGTGAGGCACAGCAGCACAAGTTGCGACAACGCTCACCTCAGATCATTTTAGAACCATAAATTTCCGTCACTAAATACTGTTAGGCAATTTTTGCAAGATGCGCCGATATACATCCGAGAATTAAACTCTTAGAACGGTGGTTCTTAACCATTCTTTACTTACAAATGTCTCTGGTTCCTGTTTTACTTCGATGAACCCCCATAGTTGTTCAATGCTTAAAAAGATTATATTCTAAAAATTATTTATTATTCAGATTTCTATTAAAAAAATCTTGTTAGTATATTCTATGTATTCCAGAAGTATTCGCAATTTATTGCAGATAAATTTGAAGAATAAAATCTTACAGAGAACCCGAAAGATAATTTGGACTCATGTTAAAAATCTATTGGCTTAGAACCTGCTTTAGTTGAAATCATCCGTGTTAGATATCGAACTAGATATTTTCATTTGGAAATCTAACACGTAGTAAATAGGTAACGTTTGTAAATCTCGTTTTATTGAATAATCTCTATAAATACAAACGTTATCATGACAGACATTATCTGATTTGGAAGATTTGAGCTGCATCTAACACACGGCAAGAATTTGTCGCAAAGACACGCTTTTAATCAATTTAAAATTCCAAAGACGTGTTTCACAACAACTTTGTCACCTTTACGGAAACTAGATAAGAGGCGTGCGTAAATATATTTCTACTCATTAATACTTTAATATATTGTCACTTCTTATTTTGGTTTGGAACTACAGTTGTTTCTGATGTTTATTAGGAATTCTGCTGCCTTTGAGCAAGTATCTGCTATTTCCAAATCAGGTACCAGTATCAAAATTTCACTCGGCGATGATTACCATACTTAAAGAAACGTCAACCTCAAAAATATTGATAAAGATGTCGGAAGCAATAACAAGGTTGATCTTAGGAAGAAGTTGCAGAGGTTGCCTGTAGCAAAGTGGTCACATTTTCTATGCAAGTGTAATACAAACACAACCCTTTTCCTTATCTGCATACATTAACATGTTTTCCTTACAACATTCGATCTCCGGATATCAAAATTTGATTCTGCAGCTTTAATCTCACACGTATGGAAGTCCTACAAAGTTTATAGGTTTGCTCCTCTTTCTCAGACTAAG
>NC_068989.1:93739781-93746499 GCF_001194135.2 Octopus bimaculoides
ATATATATATATATATATATATTTGAAGAAAAGCAACAAAAATTCATTAGGTTATAGCAGTACGTACGTTTCGTACACACTTCATTTATTTATGTAGTGAGAAAAACCACATAACATGTGCAATGAAAATGTACTCCTCAGCTGCAGTACATTTTCATTGCACATGTTATGTGGTGTTCTCACTACATAAATAAATGAAGTTTGTAAATGTTTATTTATCGAGTTCTAGAACTCATAATGCCGGTTACTTGGGTTCCAAAGCGTAAAGGCAACCAATATAACAACATTCCCGTTGATCGGAACGCTGATCCGTTGTAAGGTTGAAGACCCAAAACTTTTGAAGGATGGAATAAGTTGATTACATTAACCCCATTACTTCCCTAGTACTTGATTTTATAGACTCCAAAAACTTTACCTCGACGGGATTTGTTAATCATTTGGTTTGCGTTGCTAGCCATTCTGCCCTCACACATCCTTTCATCGTAAATATCTCTCCGATTTTAAAGGCAGTGAAATGACGGTTCAGCTTAACTGACGATACAGTAAGTGCCAAACATCTAAAGAAATAATGGCTGGTGTCGACTAAACACTGAGAAGTGATATCCCATGATGGCCGTAGTCCAATGAGTGAAGTAAGTAAAAGATAAACGTTGTATATAGATGGAATGGCGCTTCACATTCCATAAACACATTCTTTCTTTATAGCAATGCACTGAGTTTCGCAGAAGAAATCTAATAATAAACGAAGCGCGTCCAGAGTTTTCATCGTTATGCCAACTTTATTCTTTGATTTATTACTCACCCACAATAATGTAACGCGTTTCTTTCCTGTTGCATTTCTTAATCATAATTGTCAATCCAGATATTGATTCTATTTCTTTATCATGGATGGAATTTTAGAAGAGTACTTACCAGACAATTGCTTTGATCTTGAGACTGTGTTATTGAAGCTAAAACAATTTACTACGTGGAAAACACGTTAGGTTTAAAAAAAGCCTGTTTCACCACAAACCAAAAGCAGTAGAACCGTGTCAGTGACCAGGTCACAGTTTGCACGACGAAAATTTTGACACCAATAGTAATGCTAAAATTAGAAGTCAATGGTGCTTGTTTAAGTTTTTGAACGGCTAATATGGGTTTCAAGTTGTAATTGGTGTAATTATAATAAATTAAGACTTCTTGTCTCACTACATTACGTATGTTAGCAACGCACTAAAATTTTATAGAGTAGGATCCTAGGTAGTTTCCCCCTACACCTGTGTTTAAAAGGGTGAGTTATAGTGCGTTACCTGGTGTCGTATTTATGTACAGTACACGCTTCAACGAATTTGTGTAATCTCATAAATTATTTGCCTCAAGTTCACAAACGTATCCATTAGTATACGCTTTCTTTGGTGAAGAAGTATAATACGGGTTTTAATTAAATTTACACTTAACGAATGTCAAGAACATTATATGATTAACGAAGATTTTGCGAACATGCCGTTGTGGTTTTTAAGTACTTGTAGTCAGGAATAAACGAAAAATGTTAGCGAAACAATCCTGTCATAAATTCTATTCTCTTCAACGAACCGTGAGTGGAATTGTACATGAATGGTCATAGAAGAATTCTTCATTAGTAATTCCAAATACTGAGAGAACATACATAAATACACACACTCACACACACTCATACATACACGCACACATGTATACTCATGTTGTTAACTCTCAACCATGCTAATAAATGCATACAGTTTTATACGTAAATATAACATGTTTCGGTATAAAATATCTACGTATAAACATTGATATAAAAAATTCACATACATAACGATTAGAATATATATTATATATATATATGTGTGTGTGTGTGTGTGTGTGTGTGTGTGTGTGTGTGTGTGTGTGTGTGTGTGTGTGTGTGTGTGTGTGTGTAAATACAGGTAACCTGAAGAACAAAGTACACACTTACATACATGTACATATAATTTTTTCTACTCTAGGTACAAGGTCCAAAATTTTGAGTAAGGGAGCTAGTCGGTTAGATCGACCCCAGTACGCAACTGGCACTTAATTTAAGGACCCCGAAAGAATAAAGGGTAAAGTCGACCTCGGCAGAATACATGTAGATATAATGTTGACGTATATGTATATATACATGCATACGTACATACACTTCTCTATCTATCTATCTATCTATCTATCTATCTATCTATCTACCTATCCCCTTATCCCTCTCTCTCTCTCTCTCTCTCTCTTTCTCTCTCTCTCTCTCTCTCTCTCTCTCTCTCTCTCTCTCTCTCTCTCTCTCTCTCTCTCTCTCTCTCTCTCTCTCTCTCTGTATATATATGTGTGTGTGTGTGTGTGTGTAATTTTATCTTCTCCCCCCTCTCTCTCTCTCTCTATATATATATATATATATATATATATATAAATATTCTTATATGTGTGTGTATGTGTGTAATTTTATATATACATTCATGTGTGTGTATGTGGGTGTAATTTTCTAAAGAAACAGATGCACGTATTTTAACGGCGATATAAACACACGCAGCATGAAAACTGCAGAGACGAATTCATAGAGACAACAATCTCTAAAATATACATATAAAATCATATATGCATTTAGTTTATGCTACGAAAGACACCCCACCACTACATACTTATAGGTGTGTGTGTGTGTGTGTGTGTGTGAGTGAGTAAGTGTTTATATAATATAGACAACGTTAATAACAACACACACACACACACACACACACACACACACACACACACACACACATTTCATACTTATGTATATCATACATCTTAAAACACATCTCCATACACACAATCTCCTTGAAGGCACACACACAGCATACATACACAGAGATAAATATTAACAAAAGAAAAAAAAATGTATAAAATATTTACGCAAAATAAAATGTTTAATATAATTTTCAGTAAAGCATGACGAAAGAACAATTAACGTTAAATGGCGTGTGTCGGGGATGCCAAACAGTAAATAACAATCGCCTGCCTGTTTGGTTCCAACTATTTGCCATATCACTATGGAAACTTTAAAAGATTGATTAACTTTATAGGACTCAAAATGTCTGTTTGTAGTTCTGCTATACACCGTTATGTTAATATTCTCGCATTATTGTCTATGTAGGTGGGAGAACCTTTATTTAACGTAGTCCATTTATACAAAGGCCCTTCACATTCAGTTTTGTTTTCTTATACTCTTATGATAGCTGTCAATCTAAATGGTTTTCTTTAACAGTTTAATTAAATGTACTTAATAATGCATAGGGAGCACACAGAACAACGAGACACCAATGATGTACCGATGAATATTTAATACGTTCTGACATATTCGAAAATAACTATTTGATCAAAGTTATTATTTGTCGTCGGTGAAAATCTCTTCACTTTCGACTCTGGGCATTTATATCACAGGTGATGGTATTTTTCGGTAACGGAAAACAACAGTGATCAGATATTCACTTTCGAATCTGCGGAAACATATTGCTTTCACACAAAAACACTATTTTCGGGGGTAATTCAATTACATCAACCCCCAGTAATCAATTGCTACTTATACAACCCCGAAAGGATGAAAGGTAAAGCTGACCTCAACGGAATTTGAACTTAGAACGTCAAAGTGGACGAAATGTCTCTAATCCCGGCGTGCTAACGATTCTGTCACTTCACCGCCATCTTCACAAATATATATTGTTTGCCAATCCAGTCACTAGGTGTCGCTCGTGAGTCTGATGGTACAAAGAAGAAGGGATGTGTTATTTAAGGCGATATGTTTGTTACTTCTGGCAGATGCAACTATACTGTAGTGACTTACTTGTTAGTGTGCAACTTTTAGATTACACCTTACACATATTCGTTCCGGAATTCATTTTAAAACCTTCATTGTGTCTATATTTTCCTATAGTTTTTTTTCTCTATTAAGTTCGGCTTATCTTAGATTAGCAAACAGAAAAGAAGCAGGAAACAATAGCATAAAGCTATCGGGAGAATGCTTTAGAATATTTTTGTTATACCTAATTATGTGACAGACGCAGATTAAAAATAACACTAAAATAAAAGATAATAAAATAATAAGATATAAATGTAAGCTGAGAAAAATAATTATGAATATATTCAGATTGGATGTGAACGACTTCGTGGTTGTACAATAAATTTGGGTCAATTATTTTTCAGAATTATGAATTGCTTCTCTGAAACCATTTACTCGACAAATGAGAAAAGAAATTCAATAAATCTTCTTTCTTCGATGATTATTTTGTAGAGCTTCTTGTGAAGAAAGAGGAGTCAAAATTACTCCAAATATATAATGCTTTTATTTTCCTTTCCGAAATATTAACACTGGATGTTCTAAGTTCTTTCTTTCTTTTTTTTTTTCATTTTTTCTTGTTTACCTAACAGCAGCCATTGTTTGTTGAATTAGAAAACTATTTCTCAAAGAAGTGTGTTTATACAGTAAACGTTGAGAGATTCTGTTTGCAAACAATCATCATTATTATAAAATAAGTACGGAGAGTAGCTTTTAGACTTGTGAATACGTATATTTAAAGATTACGCAAGATTTTATAAAACACTCGTCCTCATGATTTCTTTTAACGCACACTAGAAAATAAATCATTTAGTAAATGATAGTTTTACATCTTCACATTTCATTAGAATCTGTTTATTAGAAAAGCAATGACATGCTGTGCATGAAAGAGGGAATATTTCGTCTCGGATTTTTCTCTAAGTCTTTAATGCATTCGTCAACGACATAAACGTGTAGAAACACTTATTAATAAGCGTAAACTAGAGCTTTGAATGTCCTATTTGTTATAAGTTATCGTTAATTCTGTGCAACATAGCAATTCTTTATTTAAAACATTTTAATGAAAATATACTAAAACATGTTTTAAGCATTTGATATGAAAAATGATTGATATCATTCTATTGACAGAATTATTTCAATGTCAGGCACCATTTACCCTCTCTCTTTTTCTTGAATGCTTTTCATGCAAACCATCCAACACTGTTCCACTCAGTTTCTTATACGAAACTCAGCATATTCTATCCAAAAGATTCCAGTATATTGTAATAATTATAACTAAGGTCTGTAACAAATCTTTGGTGGAAGACTTAACCCAGAACCCGGTGTAACAACCGATAGGTATTTGCCTGCTTCTACTGGAGTTTGCATAATGGTTTAAGCGTTCATACTTGGCGTTCATTGCTTTCCGTTAGTTTCAGAGATTCTCAAAAAGCGGGCAGGAATGCTGCTGTTATTACAGTGACTAAAACGATATAAAGATTATTTTGTATCATTTAACACATTCTCCAGCAAGTGAAGGTGGAAGTTGAAGTAAATCTATAATTACAAATAGAACGAACCTCATTCTCACTAGTGGTAGAGAACTCGTATTTAAGAATGAACACACACACACACACACACACACACACACACACACACACACACACACACACACACACACACACACACACACACACACACACACACACACACACACACACACACACACACACTAAGTAAGCTTAAAGATTTGAGCTGAGAGTGAGTTGCTACTTACCGAAAGATTAATATCAGAACAAAATTTAAAATTTGATATTAAATTACGGGGTGTCTGATCTTATTTAGAAAAAAAGAAATTGAAGCCATTTATGTTAATCTGATATGAGAAAATGAGCTGTACTTAATGATCAGCGCTGTTGCAAATACATAACACACGCATACACACCACAGACACACACAAACACACTCATGTATATATAATTATAGAACGTGACTTAAATTTAACTGAATCACAAATAACCAGTGTTTAGAATTACTTTGGCAATCATACATATCCAGGTAAGAAGTTGCCAAGAGACATATTGTAGTCAGACTTGCCCTTAGTTGGTCTTCATAGGAAGAAGGAAGGCAAGAACATGAGTGTTTATTCACAAATTGCTTAATTACGTCATCTAACACGTGTTTCGGCAACACTAAGGTACGCGCACTCGTGAGACACAAGCACTAAGCACAAACGCACGAAAACACACACACGCGCGTGCATACACAGAGTTGTATATTTGCATAAATGCTGTTTCTCGTGTCAGAGGAAAATGGTCCTGCAAGCTCTTGCTGAGCAGCCTGCACAAAGGATTTGTTTATAGTGATCAAATATTTTTGCTGTATTTTTGCTCCCTCCACCCATAACAGATGCATAGGTTGCCACACATGTGGAAGTGATTGTATCGCAACATGAGACGAAGTGTTTTTTCTCAAAAATGCAACAAAACTTGTGGTCAGGGTAAGAAACTACGATCGCTTGATCGTGAGTGCAGCGCACTAACTTTTGGTCCACGGTTCCCCACAATAAACAAATACAATTTTGTGTATGTGTGTGTGTGTGTGTGTGTGTGTGTGTGTGCGTGTGTGTGTGTGTGAGAGAGAGAGAGAGCGAGAAAGCGAGAGAGCGAGAGAGCGAGACAGCGAGAGAGCGAGACAGCGAGAGCGCATGTATATGCATATGTATATGATATATACAAATGCAGGAGTGGTTGTGTGGTAGGTAGCTTACTTCTCAAGTACATGGTGCCGGCTTCAGTCTCACGGCATGGCAGCTTGGGTAAGTGTCTTCTACAATAGCCTCAGGCTGACCAAATCCTCGTGAATTGTATATGGTAGACAGAAATTGAAAGAAGCCCGTCGTGTGTATATATATATATATATATATAT